>NW_009227337.1:0-18551 GCF_000690835.1 Fulmarus glacialis | reverse complement strand
GAATGCCACTTTTTAGTAATACTGTATAAGACCCAAACTCTTCAGGGTAGACTGAGTACTTGAACCCAGTCTGACCATGCATGTAGATACAGCACATATAAATATGCACTATAGTGCATATAAATATATAATTTCCCTTTCTTTTCTCTCCTATTAAATTGTCTTTATCTCAATCCATGAGTTTTACCTTTTTTTTTCTGATTCTCTCCCCCATCCCACTGGGGGGAGTGAGCAAACAGCTCACTGTGGTGTTTAGCTGCCTAGTACTTATATACATATGCACTATATTACCTTTAAATATGACACTAGTACTATTGAAACCAATGGAGTTATCAGTGCACCTAATCACTTTACTGTATTGGACACAGAGTAATCCTTTTTTTCCTGATAGTTGACATCCTCCTGCTATTTTCTAAGGGCCAAATGCAACATATCTAGAGGTACATAGAGTTTTTCTGTCAGAGGACTTGCTTCACGTTTAGCTTTAGTCTACCTTTTGTATGGGTAGCTTATGCTATAAATTTCTTTAGCAGGCATGAGAAGTGTCGCACAATTCAAATTCCTCATGTCCCATTCCCCTTTTCTCTAAATGCCCAGAGGAATCCTACTGGTTTTCATCAAATTTAGACCAGTATGCCTCAGGACACTCTGTGTCTGTCACACAGGCCCATGCAGTTTTTGAATGGGCATTGATAAGCATGTGTTTTACTGGAAGAGACCAGGTCTTTGCTTCAAGTTCAGTATCATACTTACACCCTTTGGGTAAGTATGACTTACTAATTTATTCACTGACAATTACTGATTTCTTCACTGATAATTACCCCTCATGAGTTACTCTGCAATAATTTGCTATCTTCCAATCGTCCTCTTTCCTCTTTTCCTACTCTCAGGAGTTTGTCTGGGTTTCCACACTCTTTGTATGATATCCAAAATTCTTCTCCCAGAGCCCTACGATATCTGTCTAGTCCTGAGCCGTAGCAAACGCAGATAGGCAGGTATCTCTCCCAGTGTTAGATTGCAGAGTCAGCGCTTCAGGAGACAAGTTCAGAGGAGGGCGAGGAAAAAGATCAGGGGGATTGGAACACCTCGCCTGTGAAGAAAGACTGAGGGGTTGTTCAGCCTGGAGAAGAGAAGGCTTCAGGGAGATCTTATTGCGGCCTTTCAGTACTTAAAGGAGGCTTATAAGAAAGATGGGGACAAACTTTTTAGCAGGGCCTGTTGCAATAAGACAAACTGAAAGAGGGTAGATTTAGATTAGCTATAAGGAAGAAATGTTTTGCAATGAGGGTGGTGAAACACTGGAACAGGTTGCCCAGAGAGGTGGTAGCTGCCCCATCCCTGCACACATTCAAGGTCAGGTTGGACGGGGCTCTGAGCAACCTGATCTAGTTGAAGATGTCCCTGCCCACAGCAGGGGTGTTGGACTAGATGACCTTTAAAGGTCCCTTCCAATCCAAAGTATTCTATGATTCTATGATTCTATAAGTCCATCCAGACAGAATCCAGGTTCTGGGATCTTCTGTGGGATTGGGTAAAGAAGATCTTCAGTTTAGGTCTCTGGCTTCAGCAATTACTGTAAATAGTATGTTAGGTTACACTACTATCATTAAAAAACAAGCAAATAAACAAAAACATTTCTCTTTGAAAGAATAATAGCAGATATCTATTGACAAGGTATTGTAGTTGAGAACTGGAACAGAGAGAACAACTTGGCTTTTTCTTGAAAGTTGAAAAAGGATGTCAGCAAGAACTGGGCTTTAGGGAGACACTGGCACCTTTGTCCATTGCTTAGTATTCCCTGCGCACTTAATTGGAGACAGAGTCTGAGGTGCAGATTCATTTTAGGAAGCCATAACAGTCTCTGATTTCTGACGCACTTAGATCTTTTACTTGATCAAATCCCTAACCTGTAGATACTATCATGAAAATTGTCCAAAACAGAAAGACAAATAACCTCTATTTTATCCTTGCTTATGTGAAAAAGAGGATTTTTATCTTACTTAATTGTGTTTTATTAATTCAAAATCTGAAACAGTAGTTTTACCCTGCCACTTTATGTGTCATGTACACTGGACACAGCACATTTAAACACCTTCAGGTGTTTATTGGCTGATAAGAAGCAATGCCAATATAGTCACGATACTCTTCACAATTTAAATTCATTTAAACTTGGGAAATAAAGGCAGGCAAGGAACATGAAATGGGAGCAATTACAATAGCAGGCAAACAAGCAGCAGACTCTACTTAGGGGGAGCTGCCAGGCTGTTTTCTCTCGCTTTCTGCACTTTCCTTTCTTCAAGGACTACCAAATTATTATCTAGGCAGCTTCTCTCATTGTGTCAACAAGCTCACTTAGCTCTTCAGGGCTTTCCATCCTCTCTTCAGCAAAATACTAGCATTTTTCACTTATTAAATGTTCAAGGACTAATAACTTAAGCACAGTTTTTCTGTTTAAACAACAGAAACTGCTTAGTCTGGTATGACAGAAACTAGGTCCCCAGCTAAATTTCAAAATCTGACTAATAAAGAGATAAAGGATTCACCTTTATCAAACGAAAGGTTTGTTTGACCATTAGGGAATAGAGAAAAAAGTTAAGAATCTAAGCTAAGGGTACATGAAAGGAAGAGAAAAGATGGAAGAAAAGAGGAGGGAGGTGAGAGAAACATAACCTTTGCAAATGTTCTGGGTTCTTTCTAAAGCAAACACAGTATAAAGCACTGTATGCATTGGGCCCCATCAGTTTGAATAACCCAACGGTGATCAAAATAATTATTCATAAGAATTAAGTCAAATGCACACAGAAGTGTTTGCAGCATAAGAGCTGTTGTTGCAACATGATGACAGAAAGTACTAGCCAGAGTCAAGAAAAGCAGGGCTTCAGCAACTGTTTGAATTTTTAAAAGGAAAATTTGTACTGCATTAACAAGTGAGGAATCAGTATTTTCCTCATTGAATCTTTCCTTTGCAATTTTGCATGTGTTATATCACCAATATAACACAATAAATGGTGCAGACTTTCAACTGTAATTTTAATGTCATTGACTCTGTCATAAGTGTGTGTGGGGAAATGTCAAATACTAGTTCACAAAAAAATTAATAAACTTGCAGCCAAAATCATTAAGACAAACATTGGAGGCTGACAAATTCCATGAGGAGAAGATGTGATACCCTGCTCTCCTCAAGAGAATAACTGGAGTGGCAAGGTCACTAAAAGTGTCTCTGAGTGGCTTAAGAAATAAGCCGTCAATAACTTTTAAATTTAATATTAAATTTAAAATAAAAACAGTGAGGGATCTAGAGAAAAGCAGTACTGTGGTTTAATAATTTGGAATAAATTAATAAATTATGAAGAAGCATTTGGACTAAGTAGAGTCCTAACATCAGCATGTTCTTTGAGTATACCAAGATTAACATTGTCGGTGACTAAAACATCATCACTCTGGCAATGGAATATAAATGGTTTCTCTCCAGCAAGATTCTTTAAGTGATAAACCCATCTCTCATCAGAATATATACATTACTTAGTCTTTAAAATAAATACATTGATCCAGAAATAATAATGAGATCTTTAAGTGCACAAAGAACACTGGACTATTAAATTACATGGTTGCAGAAGGGGTTGTTGCAGGCTTGTGCCATGAGATAAATAGTTTTACTTCCATCTTGTTCAAATTCATTTTAAAATTAAGGTGTTCAGTTCTGAATTTCTGCCAAACACTGCGACAAAACATAGGCTGCAGCTGAAGCATCAGGAAAGAGAGAGAGGGAGCTGGGAGCCATCAGCAAAGCAAAAGAACATTATACTGTGATGGTGAAAAATTGAAGTAGGAAACAGCATATAAAAAGAAGAAAATATAATGGTTGTTATGCAGATCCCTCGGATGAAGCCATTCCACATCAGGCAGAATAAAAAGAAAAAAGAGGAGGGAAGAATTTGGTCAACAATCTAATGATGGTCTCAAAGATTTTAACATAGCCTTGCTAAGGCTACAAACAGCTGCCAAAGTGGCAGCAAAATATAGTTCAGCAGCACAGAATACTAATTATGGCACTGACTGGAAGGTCTGGCTTAAAGTAGAGATGCATATGCCATGAGAAATAAGTAAATACAATGAGAAAGAAGAGAAATAGGACCTCCAGGAGAGTATAAACAATGTCTCGGCAATGATCTGAAAATGAAAAGAATGGTGGTTTTCTCTTTCCTCATTGGCGTGGAAAGGATCTGTCCCATTTAGAGATACAGAATGCAAAACAAATCAAAGATGACAGACAGCACATAACATCAGAAAAGTTAGCCTAAGGTGGCAGTAGGTAAAGCTTGTCACTGCTCAGTAACGCACTGGTACACGAGCTATGTTGACACAAACAAATTCTTAACAGTCACAAGACAACATCCCAAAGTCAACAGAGGGAATTTGTTCTTTATGCTTGTAGTCAGGGTCAGAAAAGAACGAAGACTAAATGGACATGGAAAATTGAGCAGCCCTTTCACTCTTGCGGCAGTATGTGTCAATGAAGAATGCAGCACGCGGACAAAAGCAATAAGAGGGATCCAGCACTTCCGTTGACTGCTAGATTCTTTGCAGGCACCCTGCAAAATACTGCATTTTTATTTTATTTTACAAATTCATTTTAAAAGGTTTGCAATGCACTTGGTTGTAGGAAGATTAACAAATACTGGCTACAAACACCAAAATCATCTCATCAGCAAGCAATTGAAGGATAAAAGTGTCATTCTTGCTGAATCCTACTAGGAGGTAGAGAGCTGTGAGGTCCTTGAAGGATTTCATATTCAGATCCAGCAAAGGACTTGCAGGAAGGCCAGTTAAATATCACACATATTTCTTCTGAGAACAGAGCCCAGAGCTAGTGAATGACACACTGGCTCCCCGACACAGCCTACAGTGAGCAGGACTCACTCTTCTCTTGATTGTTCACAGGGGCACTTGATGGCTCCATGTTTCACATAACATAACTGTCCAAAGTTTGGGGTGATCATCTCGGGTAGAGAACTGCAGTGAGAGACTGTACCCTTGGGGATGAACTGGAAGATGTGGGCTCTTTCCTTTCACTTAGCAGTTTTGGGGGATTTTTAGTTTTGGGGGTTTTTCTCCAATAACAATTGGGAAAAAAGCCAATGATAAAAATCCAGTGATAAACAATTCTTCTGGGACATAGGACATGTGGAGTTAGTGCCCTCTCCAAAGCAATAGAAAATTAAGGGTCACATTAGTGGGATGGCACTCTAATCACGAAGCTATCACAGGAGGTGGGCACTGCTACCCATATGCTGATAGTGCATGGTATAAAGGCTTTGCAAATGCCTATCAAACCAGGTCCTTTGAGAACTTTGCAACCTGTTCAACCTGTTTCTGGATCCTAATCACACTTAGCCCTAAGGTACGTGCTGACCTGCTCAGCGCAGTGCCGTTCTACACATACTCACAAGATGAATGGTCAGTGCCTAAAGAACTACAGGTATGAGGACAGAACACACAGTGCGTTTAAAACTTAGTAGGGACTGTCTCTTACAGTCATATTGCAAATGCATAGTAACACAGCCTGGGTTACTGCAGAATTAAAGAAGTCATCTGCCAGTTCATTTTCTTTGATTTATTATAAATTGCCCCAAACTTTAACATCAGCACTTTAAAAAAAGTAGGCATATAAAGCAAATTTTGAGCGCGTATTAAGTTAAATATAATCATCAAGCAAATGTGTGTCTTCTCTAAAAGAACCCAGAAATAAATATAAATTATATAAATATATATAAAACAAGCAGATGGCTGAACAAAAGACTGATCCCAAAGAGTGAGACCTGCTTTTATAAGTCATATATTGCAAGGCACACAAACCAAGATGGAATTTAGAGGGAATGTGTTCTCCAGTTCAGGTGAAGAAACATAATGAAAACTATTTTACCTGGGTCAAACAATATCTGCACTTTAACATCCAGAGCAACAAGCGTCAGAACTGAAATGGAATCAGTTGTCTCTTGAAATGAATTACTTGCATGTTCTTACAGATATGGTTTCTATTAACAAATGGAAGTGTAGGATTTCATGAGCTGTCAAAAGTATATATATCTTGTCAGAAGATCTTGAAGGTGACCTAAGCAACCTTATTCTGTTCTTTTCAGCACATATAAGTGAGAACAGATTCCAGAATCATATCTTTAACTACAGAATAAAGTAAAAAATTAAACTATTAGCCTAGTCACTGTTTGTTTTACAGCACTAATGTTCATATCTCATTTATAGTATTAGTATTATCAGTTTATTATCATTACCAATTAATATTATTATCATTGTTGTTGCTGTTGTTATTATCAGTTATTCTGAAAAAGCACTGGAAAATTTGGCCTCACAATATGTATACAGTTCTGTCCTAAATAATTTCTTGGAGAAACAGGACTAATACATGTGTGTGTTGATATCATACGAAACATGAGCAATGCACATTTTGCAAGTAGGGTGTTCAACCTGACTTGAAGCAATAATCTTAAAAAAGGATACTTCAGAGCTAGAGAAGGAATCATCCAAATGTGAAAAATTTATTTTATTTGTGCCCCCCCTATATGCAGGGGCACAAATCAAAATTAAATAAAATTTAAATTGTATTAAAAATGTCTTTTGTGAAAACAAGCTCTAATAAGAAACTGGGTAGCTGATTTTTAGGGTAGAATTTATCTTCCATAAGTTTAAATAGCTACAGTGTGGACATTTACATCTGAGCTTCTCACTCTGGCCTTCCCATATAATTGATGTAGAGCAACAGGCACATTCAGGGAGTCATTCATCTGATCTACTTTCAATGTGTACTATAGGATAACATACACCACACCCTGAGGCGGCCTATTTCTCTGCAATGACTGCAAAGGGAGCTTCAGGTGACTAATTCACAAAGTACTATAGGTATACATTTGTTCAGATGAAACCCACCCTAATGGTGTTCTTGAAGAGGGATGTGATGTATCTTAATGCAAAGAGAATTATGTAGAAAAATAAGAACATATTAAGGAAGTAGGTTAGAAGAAGAATTAAAATTTCCAGGATTGATTGCTAAGAAATTAGCATAATCAAATCTTCCATAAGTTCTGAACTATGTCTTATTATATTATAAAAAATCAACTTTAAAAATGAGCTTATTAGTTTATGCTGGCAGCCATGACCTGGTAAAATGTATGGAGACAACCTAGAATGCTGAGGCAGAATTCATAAGGAGCAGCTGGATTAACCACTGTACATCCAGGTGTGAGAAATCAAGACCATATACCAGAAAGGGCAGGGACACTTGCTTCTTTGAAGACTGTGTAAAGAAAGGCTTTTACATTGCTAGGGATATCAAATGCATTCCTTTGACTTTTCCCAGCTCTGTTAGGCCAGCATAAACAAATCCTGAACCTTTCCATAATATAAATATAAATTTTAGTGAAATACTCCAGGACAAGGCAAATAAATTTGTACATGAATGGTACACACATATTTGGTAAAAGGTAGGCAGTGCACGAATGCCTGTTGGTTAGGACCTATTCATCTGCCATGGATGGGACATTCATTTAGCTGGTAAGGAGAAGCTATGAGGACAGCCAAGCAGTGGAGGAAGTTGCCCAGAGGAGTTGTGCTATCTCTGGTTTTGGAGGTTTTCAAGACCTGGCAGGACTAAATAAACTTCCACAGTCCCTTCCAACCTATATGATTCCATGATTCTGTGTGCATGTGTGCGTCTCAAATACAAACATACATATATAAAACTATTCTGGTTTATAAATTCTGCCAACAGAAATTTCTGATTTTCAAGGAACAATGCATAGTACAAATCTTCTAAATGAAATAGGGACAAAAATGTAATCAACTATGGCTAAATGAATATTAAAACTGTCTCTGACACTGTATCTTTCCTTTTCTTTAACACTAAAAGTGATATTGCCAAAAAGGACTACAAAATCATGCCACCATGCTATTGTTGCATGTCCACACACAAAGTCAAAATATAAGACTTATTTCAACTACTTACAAGCTGTGAGTAATCTCCATTTCTGTTCTCCAGAGAGCTAGTCCTCAAGCCAGCATTTAATTTATAGCTACTTTTATTGGAACTACCAAAATTTTGTAAGAATTGTCCTCATTAGGTTTATTTCTCTTCTTTTCTACTTACTTCTTTTAGGTTATCTTTCTTGCCATTTTTCCAAAAGGGCAGTTGAGAAAAATGTTACTCAAAAGCTAAAATCTTGAGCTCAGGCTAATTAGTCAGCTGAAGACTTTGAAAAAAGGATATAAAACACAAGTCTTGTAAGTACACTAAAAATCTGCCAGTAACTTCATTCAAGAGTAGCAAAATTTTGTTTCATAAAGGTTATAGATTATACATAGACAATCTCTAACACACTTGTCTATATTTAATTTGGCAGTCTAGGATTAATGAAACATATAATGCTTTTCTCAATTTGAAAACTTGGGTATATAGTGTAAATAATAATATGGAATGACAGCAATGAAATCAAAGTACATCTTTAAACATACTTGATCAGTTAAGGTTTTTTATGAGAACAGTAGTAACAGTAGTGGTTTTTAGTTTTTTTAAAATGTATATAATTTCACAGACCATTGCTCTGTACTAACAAATAGTAGGTCACAAATTTCTGTAAACCCATAGAAAGGAATTTGCATTTTATCATTGGAGTTGTGAATATTTTCTGTGGGATCTGATTCTGGCTTCATACCAGCCACTACTGCTGTAGTTAAATTAACTTCAATGGTATTGCTCTTGGTATTTTTCAGTGTGCTAACAAAATCAGCTCCTAAGCAGTTGTACTAGTTACTATAGCACTGCATGGTGAATAGAGGAAAAGAGTAGAGAGATAGTTAAGAGATGTCTGTTTTACACTGACAGTGCACTTGAAGAGACAAAGAGAAGATTCATAACAATGATGAAGGATATATTTATTCTGCTGCATCGTGCGTTACACAGAAGCATAATCACAATGATATTACCAAAATAAAATACATCAACAAATGCACAGTATCGCCAGGTGCAGAGTAAATGTAAGAGTGTGATACATGAGACAACTGATAGTCTCAAGTGTACCTCTCAAAAAGGGTTATTTAAGATATTCTGCTCCTAGCTGAACCGTTTGTGATCACATGCTGGTTTGTAAATGGTTTACATTGAAAGATTTGTAGATTAGCATTTTCATACAAGACATTTTTTCCATCAAAGACCTTTATTCAAATCTTGGCTTAAATAAATTAAGTGTGTTTGGTATGTCACTCAACCCTCTGTGGATACTGACTACATTACATATGCTAGAAAATTGCCACCACTGGCTATCCAACAAGGGAAGTCAAGCTCTGCTGATGAGTCAGGTATGAGGTTCAATGAGGTAAAATGAACAGTACAGGCTCAGCTCCGGACACTGATTCCATTCTGCCATCAGATGTACATTATTGATCTCAGCAGTTTAAAAGAAGAGCATGTATTTGATGTAGCTGGCAGCAGCCTTCCTGTTAAATTGCTCTTCAGCTGGTAGAGTATTCTGTGAGCTTTGTTACAGAGCAGATGAGTAAATGCACACATTTTTTGTATTTCTCACAGTCGTTAAGACAGTGAGTAATCTGAACAACTATTTAAACATTTTCAGTCACTGCCTTAAACAGGTGTAAATGGAGCCTGCATGCGTGGATCTTGCTGCTTGCCAACAACTGGTCAGGAAGAATTTACTGCACCGAGTGTGGTCTTCCGTTCAGCCCAACAAGATGTGTCAGAGAACACGCTATAGAGAAAATCAGTGAGTCCATCACAAATTTGGGCCTAAAGTGCTTGGGAAAAAAGTCTTTGAGGATGGCATATTGTTGATATGCGATGTACTTTGGCCCAGATGTTTCATAAATAGATTTCCACTGTTAAAGATGCAGTCATCCTCCTTTCTTTTTCTTGTCACTCAAGGAAGTTAAGAAGAGAAGACAGAGACAAGAAAGTTTTTCCTAAAAATGTAGAAACATAAAACATTGCCAGAAAAGGATTATGAAAGAGGTATATCTAAAACTTAAAGATACTTCTGTGCATCTATTTGTACCTGTTCCTTACAAAACCACTCTTGCTTCACATGTTGTTAATATAGTAAGTATAAAGAAATTAAAGCATGGGCTTGTATGAAATCATCCCATTATTCCCTAAAATAATTCCAAGCTGAGGTCTGAAGAATGAGATCACAAGCAGCTAAAATCTGAGGGAAAGCTGAGAGAAGAGAAATACAGGGGCTATGCAGAAAAGGTAGTTGTCCAAGAAATGACGGACCCAAGACCCTGAACAGGAGATCACCGAGTGAGACCAATAAAACAAACACCCCCACAGGGAACAGGAACTAGTTCAAAGGAAAATATGCCTCAAAACCCACGAGCAGAGTCTCGGGAGTGGAGAAATGGACTGTGGAAGAAAGCATAGGCACTAGGTATTCCCAGAGCCGTGATTCCGAGATAGGCTACTGGCATTATCCTGAGTCTAATTCAAGCGTTCCAGAAACGTGATGATGGCAAAAGGAAAGAGCATATTCCAAATGCTCCAGTACCATTGCCAGCTCCAAGAAAGAGTGATAACCCTTTCCTCACTCTTTAGGGATGAATTGCAAAGCATGAGGCCAAAAAACGAGTAATGCTAGGACAGCAACGGGGCCTGCCTGTCTGGCAAGTGGAATCCTATCAATGGATAAATAATAATGGCCCATATATTTCGATTCCAGTTGGTCCTCGACAACAATTGATAAAATTCCGAATAGATAAGGAACACAAATTTCAATATTAACACAGCAGGATGCTGAAATGCTGGGTGTATGACCTGGATGGCAAAGAGTTAAAATTACCAGAGTGAACAGAGCAAGTGCTCTGCCAAACTGTGAAAGTTAATTTATAGCTCCTGGGTGAGAAGCACATGTCATCTACTCATTTTGCAGTAAAAGATCACAATGAAAATGTTTTGGGGTTTGATGTTTTGAACAGCTGAACCTAGTGCCTGCCGGAGGGCAGTGTGTGGTCCTTCGGTTCAAATGTTGAACCTAACCCTGCTAAAAATTGGGAGGCTATAGTGTGTGTACTGCATGCAGCTCCTGCACTCCCTGATTCAAAAATCAGCAAAGTCCTGCAGTATCTGATTTCTGCTGTGGCATGAACTGGAATTTCTGAAGTAACAGCAGTCTTGGAAAAATGGCACGTTCTCTCCAGAACCCGCTCCCCATACAATTCACCCATCTGGCTAGTCCAAGTAAGACAGGAGGTGGCATCTAACAATTGATTATCGGAGCTTAAATGCCAACACAGCTCTGCTAACGGCTGCAGTACCCAATATTGCAACCAGCCACATTACAAGCAGCCGCACACCCATGGATGGCAATGCTAGATGTCAGAGATATGTTCTTTATGGTCCCCTTGCAGGAGGAGGATAAAGAGAAATTTGCTTTTACTTGGGAAGGTATACAATACACCTTTAACAGACTCCTACAGGGGTATAAACATTCACCTACAATTGCTCATGCTGCGCTTGCTGAACTCTTACAAACAGTCTCACTCCCTCAAGATGTGAAACTGTACCAATACAGAGATGATATCGTAATCGGAGGAACCTCCTCTGAAAAAGTGGTAGAAGCAGCATCAGCAGTGTGGCAGGCACTATACAAAGCAGAAGTTGAAGTTCCATCTGAAAAATGTCAGGGACCAAGTAGAGAAGTAAATTTTTAGGTACTTGGTGGATTGCAGGTAGTGCAGCAATTCCCCCCCACACTCTAAGAAAAATAGAACAATTGCAGATGTCCCAATCTAGGAAAGAATTACAGAAAGTGGTAGAAGCAGCATCAGCAGTGTGGCAGGCACTATACAAAGCAGAAGTTGAAGTTCCATCTGAAAAATGTCAGGGACCAAGTAGAGAAGTAAATTTTTAGGTACTTGGTGGATTGCAGGTAGTGCAGCAATTCCCCCCCACACTCTAAGAAAAATAGAACAATTGCAGATGTCCCAATCTAGGAAAGAATTACAGCAGTTTATGGGTACTTTAGGATACTGGAGGAAATATGTACCTGGATTTTCTATCATTGCTTGCCCACTGTACTCACTTTTACAAAAGGGAAAACCGTGGAAATAGAACCAAGAACATGAAGAGGCAGTCAAAACCCTAATACAGGAATTAAAAGCATATCAATCATTGGGACCAGTACACCCCCATGACTCTATTACAGCAGAATGGGGTTTTGCAGAGCATGGTACTTATTGCAATCTATTCCAGACCAGGCCAAGCGGGCCAAAAAGACCTTTAACGTTTAGCTCGACTACATTCAAAGAGAGAGAACAGAGATATTCCGAATGGGAAAAAGGACTTTTATCTTTAGTCTGAGCAGTTAAACAAGTTGAGAAAATACACCAGCAGCAACCTCTTCAGACTAGAGGGCCATTTAATTTGCTAGAGACAGTCCTAAAAGGAACTGTCCCCCAGAAGGAATTGCACAGAAACCCACTACCAGAAAATGGTATGCCTATCTGATGGGAGTAGCAGATGAAATGCAATTGACTGAAGGACATACAAAAATTTCCAAATTACAAATGCCTATAAACACCAACCTGCTAGCACTAAACCAGCCATTTAAACCTTCACCAATTCTAAATGCACCTCCCCTCACTGAGAAAACACCAACTGAAGGCATTTGGCTTACCGATGCCTTAGCAAAGAGGGTAAATGGCAAATGGCAGTATAAAGCCACCACATTAGAAATTACCACCATCAAACAAGTAATAGAAGAAGGTGAAGGTAGTGCACAAGTAGGAGAATTAAGGGCAGTTGTTCTAGCAACACAAAACGGAGCAAAAGTTATCTATGTCAACTACTATGTCGTGTGGGCAGGTGCCACACAATGGCTTTGTCAAGGGGAAGCCCTAAATTGGGAAGTAAATAGATCCCCAGTTTGGAGAACTGAAGACTTACATTACTATTAGATATAACTAGACAAATGTCATTTAAACTAGGGTGGGTAAAAGCCAATGTAAACAATGACCAACAAGCCACAAAATGGAACCAACAAGTAGATGCTTTAGCCAGAATTACGGGAATAAAAACAGGAGATATGCCAGATCCTGGCTGGTACTGACTGGGGGAATGGTTACATCAGAAATTAGCCCACACAGGCCGAGAAGCACTTTATTTTGCAGCCCAAAGCCGAGGTTGGCCTCTAAACAGGAAAACATGTGAAGCCATCCTTACAGAATTCCCCCAATGTAAATTGAAATTGCAAATGGATCACCCTGCTAAAACACCATGCCTACACATTAATGAAGGAAAAACCCTATGGTCAATGTGGCAAATTGATTACATTGGATCCTTTAAACCCTCCTTGGGATATCGGTACATCCTCACAGGAGTAGAGGTCATCTCAGGCCTAATTATGGCAACTAAATGTCAGAAGGCTAACGGTCAGAGCACCATTAGGGGGTGATCCTCTTGGTTTTCAGGCCTACCAACCCCCGATATCATCCAAAGTGACAATGGCTCACATTTTTCCAGCAAGGAAGTGCAAGAATGGGCAAAACAGGAAGAAATTCAATGCGTATTCCATACCCCTACTATCCTCAAGCAAATGGGATGGCAGAAAGAGCTAATGGCTTATTGAAAAGGAGCCTTAAGCCACATGAGGCCCATTGGGATACTAGACTTTCCAAAGTACTTCATCAATTGGATAATCAGTGTGGGCCCACTGGAAGCCCTGTGAGCCGAGCATTCTTTGCAAAAACTGAGTCTGATGCTCCACCCCTGATGAAAGAAAATATCCGTTAGCATTACAGCCAGGACAACCTGTCATGGTAAAGTTACCACAAATTGGAACTGCACCTATGACTCTAACTCAACCTTATGGCCCACTTGCCTGGGAAGATACTGACAGCAGTGGTGTAAAACATAGAATTAGTGCACGGTGGATTTTACCTTCTTTCTAATGGGATAACTGTCTGGAAAACCCCACCAAGACCAGTCAGTTTTACTTTTTTATCTTGCAGTGTCCTCCAAGATGAAAGTGAGATCCATCATTCCACTGCTGTTGAAGATTTCAATAATACTTGCTTCCCCACAAATGCCCACCTGCCTCAACTTAATTGTCAATCAAGAAATCAACCGCTATTGTGTCAATACAGATAAGCTACCTGTTTTGTTGCTAACAGACAATAATATAAACGTGACTTGTAAAACACAACCACCTGTTAATAAGGGATATATATATGTTATGATTATTCACAATAACTCTTACACGCCATATAGAAAATGCTGCAACATAAGTCATTGCTCAATACATGACATAGTGAAGGAACGTTATGATGTTGAAATATCACGCAGATGGAACACTCTGAAGGGACGCAGCATAATACTAGGAACAATATCTCTCAGGATCACTAAACCTATCACAATGACATCAGTGCCTACTCTGGATACTCCCTTAGTTTTACTGAGGAGTCTTATTGAGAGAATCCTAGAGTGACCATGGTCTCAAGCTTGTGTTAAGTACACTGGGAACACTCCCTAGTAGAGGAGATTTGAATCTTTCCACCATGGTCATACACGGAACCGAAGTATACTCAGAAAATAAATGGAGCTGGGATAGAAATAAAACTGATGTTAATAAAGTTCCTCAAATTTGGGGAACAGCAGGGACAGAAATTAAAATAGCATGCCGGATAATCAATGAATCTACCCATGAGAAGGCAACTGAGATTTCTGTGCACAACATTGCATCAAACACCACAGACACACGTTGTTGCACCTCTAAAGGATTGGACTGTTGGTTCAATTTTACCTTAGTACAACCTGGTTTTATAATCTGCTTTTGGGCTCGCAGGGACGTGGGACTATCATATAAATTTAAAACAGATGTTACTGAACCTAGTACAACTACTTCCACCACTCCTCACTCAACATCCGCCCCAATTGTAAAGGATAAGAAAACTCTATCCCCACAAATTTCTAAAATTGGACCCTATGCTCTCAAATATAGGCCAGCAACAAGTGCTATTTAATCCATCATGGTCCCTCAAAGGAGTGGAACTATCAGTGCAGGTTAATATCTCTGAAATTAAAACTACCTGCTCACCATTCCTGAATACATCTTATACAGGATGGTTAGCATGGTTGCACAGACGAACCTTCACCTCTCCAAAATGATCAAACAGAGATGTAACTGGCATCCTGGGAACAGGAGTAGGAGTACTAAACAGCATGGATGCTGAGGTTTTAGCAAACAAAATAAGCTCAACAACAAGTAATTTACACAAATTGGAACGTCCATTGCAATCTTCTCTATCGGCATTAGGAACTAACTAATGGCTCCTATCTGATATATTACCTCAATGGGAAAAAATTAATCAAAAGGACCACCAACTAATTTTAAACGCACTAGGTGCAGCCCAAATTAATGTCTCTCTCGCTCTTAGTTGTATTCAAGCTCAACTGCGTGTACAATCTACTGTGGCAGCGATTGTGAGAGAAGGTGAAGAAGGCACCTCACCCATTGAAATTCAAAAGGTAATCTGGGATAATGCAACTAAATTTGAAAAGGAATTCCAATCCTGGTGGTGTCCAGTCAATTTTACCTATGACCCCACCAACAGTAAAGCAACAGCTTTTGTTTTAACAATACGCAATGCTTCGGTATACACCATATACCCAATCATTGCGCTGGGATTAAATCACAATGGAATGGTATTCTACCCATTAGAACATAGAGTGTGGGCCCAACAGAATGGGAATAAATGGCAAACTATTGATGTTGATACAGGAACAACAGGGATTTATTTGGGAAAGTAATACCATTAAGGCCCAAGACATTTGTCTTGACACTGAACAAAATGTTTGTCATTTTGAAATAAATCCTGATGAAACCCCTGAAACTGTACTTATATATGTTGGAAATGGATGTGTTTTTATGAGAACCCTTTGTGATTCTATATTGATAGACAACACCACTGCAGAGACATACAATCACTCAAATATCTGTATTCGTTATTTTACCAAAATTATGGGATGCGACTTTAATTGTTCAGCTCCTGTCACAACTGCTACAATCTAACTATACGTTGTATCAAGATTTATTGCCTACCCCTATTGGAATGAATCTCATATTGGTGAGAAAACTGTTGAAATATGATGAGCTGAGTCAATTGCTAAAACTAATTTGAAACAACGGACAAAAAACTTATGATTACCATCCATCATGACGCACCATGTCCTAGAAAGAGTGAAAAATGACGGAGAACATCACTGGTGGGAAACTCTTTTTGGATGGTCACCAACAGCAACTGGAATTTTGATTTTGACGCTGCATCCAGTTGTAGTTTTGCTAGTTTTAACTTTATTATGTTTATTGCTTATAATCATTCTGTATATCAAAGTTTGACAAAAAATGAAACATTTTACATCCAGCATGTAAAAAGTATACAATCAACTGATTCTGTATGTAAAATGGTATATAACTAACATCTCTGCAGATCTTTTGTAAGCGACCAGTATCGCACATAACCTTGTAGTATGGTAACTTTGATTTTGTCTTAGTAACTTTGATTGCATGCTGAATTGATGCTAATGAAACATTACATAAATTTTGCATGTATAATCCCTTAGACATAAACCGTTCACCACGTCTGAGACTAGGTTTGGACCTAGCTGCACCTAGACTCCTCTCTGAGGGGGAGTTTAGAAAGCAAGGGGGTCCACTCTGAACCTCGTGACACAATGGCAGGGTCCTCCTTACCCTGTCCCCGATCTCTTTGTGAATCATTCCAGCTTGAGTGTAACTCAATTTTCTTTTGTATATTTCTTCCATGCAGTAATTAATAGAATGAACCTTGCCATCAAACTTTGTTAAGTCGCACTTTTACAACATCATATTAAAACCACTTTTGCTAATACCTTTGATGGTGATTCTTTAGCAATCTAAATCACTCATTCCGTGACACAAGGAGAGACAGAGAGGGTGAAGAGGCTCAGAAGAAAAGTAGCAGTTAGGAGTAGCCTCTGAGAAGGAAAAGCCCAAAAGGCAGAAGTTGCTCTTAGAAAAGGGAATGGGAGCCAGGAGGAGGAACAGCACTTGCACAATCTCTCTAATGAGGGCATACTTCAGGTGTCTATAAGAGATTTTCTTGAAGGGAGAACTTAATGGATACAGAAGGAATCCATTGATGGAGACTAATACAGGTGGTGTCAAATGAATCTCCTGGGCATAACACTACCGTCCTTACAAAGAACTCTCTTTGAAGTTGTAACATGGTCTACATGTGCACTGGTTTTGGCTGGGATAGAGTTAATTTTCTTCATAGTAGCTAGTATGGGAGCCAATTTTCATATATGCTTATCACTGTAAGTACATTGTGCCATGTCTTTCAATTGTTCCTCTGCAGAAGGCTAAAACCTTCACAAACAGGGTCTAAAAATTTGGGCTATTCTGATTATATCATTTCCAAATCTGTTGTGCAGCCACTGTTGTTAACTAGCTGACATGATGCATGACCCCACCAGAGGATAATAGCTCAGCATGCTGCATGAAGCCCACTTGAACTGTTCTGGCAAGAACAAGTGAGTCATTAATTATCCCACAGCTGAATCTATTGAAGACTTATTAACACCAAATCACAAGAAAGGGGCTTGTTTGATTCCCAGCAGGGATGGAGAAGCTGAATTAGACTGTTATTAAAATGCACTTAATATTAAGGTAGTACCTCCCAAAGTAATGTGATTTTAAAGTGATATTAGTAAGATAATCTGAAATATCCTTGACTTCTCTATAAATATTACTATTATATCGCTATGCAATTACTGTTCATTGCCAAACCAAACTTTCCTTAACTATGACATTCAGAATAACCTTTAGAGGACCAAAAATTATCTGAACTTATTCCAGTTATTCACAACCAAAAGCTAAGTCTGCCTGTTAGGATTTCTTTAATGCTTATTTTAGATATTCACATTGATTACCATATAGAAATCTGTAATGAATTAATTCAGAAGGAATTAAAGAACACTAGCAAAGTAATTCAAGGAATAATCAAATACTTAAAAAAATTACTATCACTGGCAATTTAAAAATTGCTCTCACAGGAAACCAGAAAGTAGAACTGATATTAATTATATTGATGATAGTTAAGAAATTTTCTGGACTATGAAAACCATAAATAAATAAAAGTAAATAAAAGCTCTAGGCTGAAACTGGAAACAGAAGCTGGAAATATATTTTGTCTTCCTTTAGGAAGTTTGAAAACCCTACAAAACATTACAAAGTCAGGTTTATTTGTATATTTGCATTAAAATAGCAGTTTCCATTCTAGTTGCACCTGTTTCATTTGTGTAAATCTACATGCAGGCATTATTTTGGGATAAAAGCACCTTTAAATGTCTTTTTAATCAATCAAAATAAATCAACAAGAATGATATAGCAAGCTGGAAGTCTATAATGAGGTACATTTTCAATTTTTTGAAAATGTATCTTTAGACCATTAATTTAAAATATATCTTTAAATATTTAATAATAAAAATACCT
>NW_009227336.1:0-5596 GCF_000690835.1 Fulmarus glacialis | reverse complement strand
TATTAAACAGTACTGGTCCCAATACGGGCCCCTGCAGGTCAGCACTCATCACCGATCTCCATCTGGACATTGAGCCATTGACCATGACCCTTTGGATGCGACCATACAGCCAATTCCTTATCCACTGAACTGTCCATAGCTACAGCTATACATAGCTACAGTTATAGCTATAACTATTTTCTCTGGTATGCCTTTATGTGTTAAAGATACCTGCTAAACCAGGTGAGGTAGTCAAGGGAAAATTCGTCTGTGATGCTTGACTGATTTATTATTGCACCATGTGTCTCTGAGATTCCTTTTGCTGAGTATCCTATATGTTGTTACTAATCCTTATGGGTAGAGCACATTGAGGCAACAGAGGTACCAGGGGAATTTTGAACTCATGGCTTGTAAAGGGAGAGCCAGAGTTCAATATGACCTTCATACTGGAGAAATGGTAAAGGCAAAACTAGCCCATAGCATTAAAAGACATTGAGTATTTCCGACAATTAAGTTATGAGAAAAACAATGAATGAGATGAAGTTTCAGATTTGCATGGACACCAAAACAGCTATTTTTTAATCAATCTATTTTATGCATAGTCATATGCATAAAATTGTGCTGCACAAAACATAAAGATTTTTAGTCTTCAAAAAGAAGAGAATGAAGAGAACTGTGAAGTCTGTAGGGTGGAATCCTTTAGATTGCTTTATAGCTTACTGGATGTCCTTGAGAGGGTGAACTTGAAGTTTGTGGGCTTTATAGAAGTGTGTTCTTTTGTTTTGGTTGGTTGGTTTTTTCCCAAGGAAGTTGATTTTATCAGTGGCTGTAATATACCAAACATTGTTAACATATTTATTTGCATGACATTGCGTATTTAAGATACTATCCTACTAATCCTAACAAGCTGCCAGTGGAGTAGCTGTTCTAATATGCTACTTGTCAACTGCACAGCTCATGTGAAATCGCTGTTAAGCATTCTAAAATACTCAGTTTCATGTTTCTCTAAGAGATATAGGAATACCTATTTTCCTATGACAGGTAGAGTACATCATAACATTAAGCTTACTTCAAGGATAAGCTCAACCCCATTGAGCTTTATTGTTTGGTTATACCCCCTGGCTATTTAATCCTTTTAAGGAGAAGAAATTAACTAATTTAATTAGGGATCTTAAGGCTCATGAAAGGTCTAAAATCTATACGTTTCTGTAGCATAATTTGCCATCTTGCCATATTACTAAAATTTCAAATTAGGTTTAAAATATCTATGGCCTAGGTTTACAGTGTTCTTATTAAAATTGTCATGCCTGTGTGTAAAGGTTAGACATATCTGAAATAATCATGGTTTTTTAAATCTTCTGGTAGAGATGCATTGATATCTAGTGATCACAAAATAATTCTTAGGAAGACTTTAAGTAGTACTCGGTAACAGTGCTATCTGTCTGTTAATAACTATAAAATTTACATTATTTACTTTTTTTTAATAGCCCATAATCTGCCATTTATGTTCATGCTATTTCAACATCCTTAAAAAAGCTTCCTTAAAACTAATTTATACTTTATAGAGATAAATTCTTTGTTTTTCCTCAAGGGTTGATTAATTTGATACATTAATAAAAAAAAAAAAAAAGGAAGGCTTTCTATGTATCACTGCTTTTTGTGTCAGTAATTCTCAGATAGTAATATAATCTATGTTATCATAATTACTATCTTTGTATGTTATCTTAGGAAGCGAAGGTGATGCACTGTAGGAACTGCTGGCCTTCTATTTTGCTTCCTCTGTGAGACCTCTCAGATGTTTGGCATTTACATCGGTATGTTTTTTCTAATAGCGAGGGAAAGGGGGCCACTATTGATACATAGATTTGCAGAGGATGAAAAGGGTGGACAGATATCAGAGCAAATATATCATATTCTAACAAGGCAAACCAGAAAGGCTTATAGAATAAGTAAATTTTAGAACAGAATTTTTCCTTCATACAGGTTTTTGCGTAGCAAATGATTGTGTGTGTGAACGATATTGTATAGGACAGTTTTGGCTAGCCTGTGCACGATCGCTGAACAAACATATTAAGTCAAACTTAATATGGACTTTTCATCTTCAAAACAGAAATTACTTACAAGGCATCTAATTTAGCTTTCATATATCAGATTTTTCTTATCATTGCATCAAATAACCAAACTGTCCCTTTGCTGGTGAAAGGAATTACAGTAATGACATGGGACTCCATAGATAATGGGTTACTACCATTGCTGATTTCCAACTACTAAGGAAAACTATTATCTCATATTGTTTTGGATTGAGTTTATATTCAATCCTGAAAAAATCAATTGCTGAAAAAATTTAATATAAAGCAATGGGGAACTGGCATCATCCAGACATGTCTTTGAATAGACATAGAGTAGTAACAAGTCACAACATCAGACTAACCGGGTAATCACTTAAATGGGTAAGGTTTCCGGTTGGATAGGTTGAGGTAGACTCTCCAGAATTAACTCCAAAGTTGAAGTAAATATTTTGAAGCATTTCTGTAATATGAAAGTGAAAAAAGTGTGCAAGCAGAAAGTAGGATGAAAAGAAAATTGTTCAAACTCTCTTTGAATTTCTAAAGCAAGATTTGTACAGACTTTTGATCATATTTCAGTTAAACAATGTCTTACAGTCTTGCCAGCTGCTTAATTCATCTTTGTAAACCTTTCATATCAATCTACGGTTGAGACTTATTTTTATTAATCATTAATTAGTTACACTACAGTATTAACTTATTACTTGTAGATAACCACATCTTCTCTAAATTGTCTGAAGAAAAGGATTTTTCAGGCAGATTAAGGAAGATGCTAGAACATTTAACTGACATAGGAAGCAATTGAATTTCCTAGAAGAGCAGACACAGAGGAGTGTAAGTGAAACAGACTAAAAATAAAGCACACTTAAGTATTTTGTTTTCTTCAAATCATGCAAGTATCTGGCCTAATATTAAATAAACATAGAGAAAAACGTTAAATTGAATAGTTATTTGAAACTTCTTGAATGAAATGAAGTGAGATATCCAAGGTTTGCATATCTTGAGTTCAATAAACATTTTTTCTGTAACTGGACAGAGGTTGAATAAATCATTGAGACTTATCTGGCATTCATACATTAACGCTGACCCTTTTCTTTGTATTCAAAACTGGACTGATAATTTGCAATTTATTTTTCTATACTTCCTCATGTTATATAGTACCTCTAGAGTGAGTTACAATGGATTCAATAGACCTATGTGATTATGTAATTGTAAGAGTTACAGGCTTAAACAAAACTTAGAAAGAATAAATAGAATGAATAGTGGAAAATACCACTTCTTTAACTGCCTTTTTTTTTTTTTTTTTGTTCTGTTATATGTGCGTTCAGCACGTCTAGGTATTTTTCCCTTGCTGAAATTTTCTTATCTTGTGTAGCTGATAGTAACTGTTTGAACAATATAAACAAGCATTATGTTGTACAATTGGAATTTTTTACTTTATTTTTTATATTTGTGTGTGTATGTGTGTGGTAAGGATAAAATGCTAGGAAGATGAAACATACTGCTAAATCATTCATATAAGCCACCCAGAATCCCAAGAAAAACTTTGATTCTCTATCACCTCCTGAAACAACAGATATTTTAGGTTCTTGGAACAGGCACAGCAGAAGACCATGGCCATGCAAAATGTTAACTGAGAAACAGAAAAGCTGCAAAATGGGGGGACAGAGTTTTAATTTTTAATGGGTGATATTATGAAGTGTTCACCAAATAGGATTATTATTTGATTAATTTGGAAAATTATTTCTAATAAACCTAATTCAAGATTTTAGCAACATTAAGATGAATAGAAATGACATTATTATTTCAGTGTTGATGATAGAGATGGCCTAGACCTAGAAGAACTGTACTGCAAATCTTCTTTTCCCAAAAGAGGACCTTATTTTTTAATGAGTCAATCATTTGGTTTTGACACAGATTAATAGTCCATAATTATGACTGACAGTCTTATTCACAAAGTTTTCAATGCACTTTTTAATCCCACAAACACAAATATAAGTGTAAAGAAAATTTCCAGCCAACATCTAATATTCTCTGAGATATCTAAAACTAATCTTATTATGTGAAATAGAGTTGGAAAGTGTAAAGTAAAGCCATCTTAAAGGAGAAATTTATGTAGGTATATAAAGATGAGTAGGAATCTGGATGGGTAAAACATGTTAAGGGATACTAACTGAGAATAAGCAGATGTAGTGATCTAACTGGTTCTTCTCTTTTAGATTGAACAGCTTATATTGAAAACGTTGAAAGAAAAAAAAACTTTACAGTGTGCAAGTTTATGAGAAATTCTTATTTGTTCCAAGAGCAATGGAACAAACTTCTGCATGACCATGACAAAGTCGGTAACCAAATAAATATTTTGCTATTGGACAAGAATTAATTGAATTTGAATCAACTAATGTTAATTATCTGTATTTCCACTGATGCCATTGGTAAGCAGAAAGTTTCTAGTATTTGAAAATATACTCAGTTGTTCCAAGTGGCACATTCAAACCCTTATAGTTTTTAGCCAAGAATTATATGCTTTTTGAGTCAGAGAACTGAGAGTGTGGTTTATTTTTTAAACAGCACTTACAGAATCATAGAATCATAGAATAGTTTGGGTTGGAAGGGACCTTTAAAGGTCATCTAGTCCAACACCCCTGCCGTGGCCAGGGACATCTTCAACTAGATCAGGTTGCTCAGAGTCCAATGTCCAACCTGACATGGAATGTTCCCAAGGATGGGGCATCTACCACCTATCTGGGTCTGAGTGTTTCCCCACCCTCATTGTAAAAAATTTCTTCCTTATATCTAGTCTGAATCTACCCTCTTTCAGTTTAAAACCATTACCCCTTGTCCTATTGCTACAGGCCCTACTAAAAAGTCTGTCCCCATCTTTCTTATAAGCCCCCTTTAAGTACTGAAAGGCTGCAATAAGGTCTCCCTGAAGCCTTTTCTTCTCCAGGATGAATAAACCCAACTCTCTCAGCCTTTCTTCATAGGAGAGGTGTTCCAGCCCTCTGATCATTTTTGTGGCCCTCCCCTGGACCTGCTCCAACAGGCCTATGTCTTTCCTGCACTGAGCGTTCCAGAGCTGGACACAGTACTCCAGCTGGGGTCTCACGAAAGCGGAGTAGAGGGGCAGAAGGACCTCCCTCGACCTGCCGGCCACGCTTCTTTTGATGCAGCCCAAGATATAGTTGACCTTCTGGGCTGCGAGCACACATTGCTGTCTCATGTCCAGCGTTTCATGCACCAGTACCCCCAAGTCCTTCTCAGCAGGGCTGTTCTCAATCCCTTCATCCCCCAGCCTGTATTGATACTGGGGGTTGCCCCGACCCAGGTGCAGATCCTTGCACTTGGCCTTGTTGAACCTCATGAAGTTCACACGGGCTCACTTCTCGAGCTTGTCCAGGTCCCTCTAAATGGCATCCTGTCCCTCAGGTGTGTCAACCACACCACTCAGCTTGGTGTCATGTGCAAACTTGCTGAGTGTGCACTCAATCCCACTGTCTATGTCGTTGATGAAGATATTACATGGTACTGGTCCCAATACAGACCCCTGCAGG
>NW_009227335.1:0-2833 GCF_000690835.1 Fulmarus glacialis | reverse complement strand
GACTTGTTCCCTAGACCTTTCACCAGCTTTATTGTCCTTCTTTGGATGTGCTCCAGCACCTCCATGTCCTTCTTGAGGGGCCCAAACACAGTATTTGAGGTGTGGCCTCACCAGTGCTGAGTACAGGGGCACGATCACCTCCCTCCTCCTGCTGGCCACACTATTTCTGATACAGGCCAGGATGCTGTTGGTCATCTTGGCCACCTGGGCACACTGCTGGCTCATGTTCAGCCGGCTGTCAACCAGCACCCCCAGGTCCTTTTCCTCTGGGCAGCTTTCCAACCATTCTTCCCCAAGCCTGTAGTGTTGCATGGGGTTGTTGTGGCCGAAGTGCAGGACCTAGCACTTGGCCTTGTTAAACCTCATACAGTTGGCCTCAGTCCATTGATCCAGCCTGTCCAGATCCCTCTGTAGAGCCTTCCTTCCCTCAAGCAGATCAACACTCCCGCCCAGCTTGGTGTCATCTGCAAACTTACTGAGGGTGCACTTGATCCTCTTGTGATGTGATGTGATTAATATTATGAAGACTTGGAGGAATAGAGCATGTAATTGGAGCACAGCTATTTAAATAGGAAAGAAAAAGGCGGGGGGACTAGGCACTCCTTCACTGTGCAGAATTATAATATGAAGCCAGAGGTACGGTCTCTTGAATGTCTCTAAATGATAATCAGAAGGGGAAGAAGCACTAGGGAAGTTGTAGCCGACCATCTGAGAAAGAGGAGGTTGGAGAAGGTAGTGGATGAGACTTTCGGCAAACAGCTAGCAGAAGGCTTCCACTCACAGGAATTCATTTTCATGGGATATTTTGGCTACACATACTTTTCCTGTGAGGGTAATTGCAACAGGAATTGCTGTAGTGCTCTAGACAGCATTGGTGATGATTTCCTAATGTAAATGCTACAGAGGCTGACCAAGGAGAATGCTCTATTTGACTTTCTGCTCACACAGAGAACTGACTGTAAATGTGGCCATAAATGGCTGTTTGAGTTACAACAATTGCAAGATGACTGAGTTCAAGGTCCACAAGAAGGCTGGGAAGGTAAACTGGAGAGTCAGGACTCTGGACTTGTAGAGAATAGACTTTAGCTTATTCAGGGAATTGCTAGACAGAATCCCCTGGCAAATGTCCATGAAGATGAAGGAAGCCTAGGAGACCTGGCTGAAGTTATAGGATAACTTGTTGACAGATCAGCTCTTTGTTCAGGAAGATCAAGATGTTTGGCAAAGCAAAAATATTTTGTCTAAGCAAAGAGCTTCCTGATGAACTAAAGTGCAAAAAATGAAGGACTTCTACAAGAACTGGAAACAAGAACAGGCAAGAAAATGTAGTATGAAAACTGCTTGAGCACCGAGTGACAAAATCAGAAAGGTCAAAGCCCAATTCTGGCTAACACCAGCAAAGGATATTAAGAATAATTATTTTGCTTTGAACTTTTTTCTGGAAAAAGAGAATTGCAGAAAGTTACATTGATACAACACTTTGTTAATGATACATTAGTCTTAGTATGCTAGGTTCCTAGGTATCTTATAGGGTGACTAGGTTTTATACCCTGTCATAAAGAATTGCAGCGTTACTTTTCTAGTTAGATTATTGAATACAAGAAGACAAGCAATGGGAGAAAATAGAGTTATGATAACAATTATGCAGTTTTAATTCATTCCTGTAAGGAATTAATGAGCCTGTCCATGAGTCTCATCCTATTTGATATTAAGAAAAACTAATCTTAAGGATAGATGATCCCATGGACCACATTCATATTTTTTCTCAGTATCTATTAGCAAAGCTGAAAGAAAGGGCTCAGCAGTGAGAGTAGGTGCTGTTATGCCTGAATGATTGGTCTGGCATTATTAAAGAAAATGTAAGTTTTATCCCATCTGCAGTGAGTTTTAGGACTTTCTTAGGCACTGAGCAAATCTTGAGTGCTAGTTTTGAGATAAAAATAATGCCATGTGGCAGGTTAAAGCTGAAGATTTAACAGAAGATTGTTAGAAAAGCAAGTTAAAAAACGTAAGTTTCTGAAAAAGAAGTCTTTTTGTGACAGGGTCAAGAAAATTGCTGTTCTCAGTTGTAAAATGGAGTACTTGGCTAATGCAAAAGATAGACCATTTCTCCTTGTAATATTAGTACACTATCCAGAAATTCAAACCCTGATTATTCCTGATTCAGTTCATGAGCTTTAGTTTCTTGTCTGCTCTCATTAGGGAGCTATTGACTCTCTTGTAGAACAGTCCTCCCAGCATCTTCTTTGGCTCCACTTTTCATAAATAAAAAAATATCCGTTGGGTTGATTTCTAAGCTGCTACTAAGGCAGTTTGCTAAAAAACCAAATTAAAACCAAGACTCTCCTTACAATAGCATGGGTGACCACAAATCATCCAAGGTACTGTGAAGTAAAATACCACTACATAAACTAAATTAGACAAAGGAAGAATGTATTCCTTTACTGATGTGAGTTTTCTGGCTTTGAGGGCAAACTGTCCGTTTTGGTGGAATTAAAAATTTTTGGAGACTAACAAGGTCATAAACTTTTCAGAAGTTTATGAATAAACTTCTGTGATAGTTCAGAAATGAGACATATATATTTGCAAGTTGGTCTAAGTGACCAGCAATTGCTAATACTCGTGAAGAAAATAAAGAGTGGTGATTATTTCAGAAGGTTCATTTCCTTAGAGAAAATATTTTCTGTGCATCTTACCTTCAAGTAATTTGAGGCATACTGAGGATGGAGACAGACACATGAGTAGTGCTTTTCAAATAATATGTTAAAGCCTAAATGGATTTGGGATGTGGACATTTGATATGGCATAAAAGAATCATAGAATCATAGAATCA
>NW_009227334.1:0-33589 GCF_000690835.1 Fulmarus glacialis | reverse complement strand
CATGGCCAGCACACATGGGCACAGGCAGACGAGATGGGACCCAGATGAGGGCCCATGAGATGAGATGGGGCACAGGCCAATGAGGAGGCCCTAATGAAATGCCTCTATGCAAACGCACGTAGTATGGGGAATAAACAAGAGGAGCTAGAGACGTTCGCACACCTGCAGGGCTACGACCTTATTGGCATCACGGAGTTGTGCTTGGAGGGCTACTGTGATTGGAGTGTTGGAATGGAAGGTTACAGGCTCTTTAGATGGGACAGGCAGGGGAGACGAGGAGGGGGTGTTGCTCTCTATGTCAATGACCAGCTGGAGTGCATGGAGCTCTGCCTGGGGATGGTTGAGGAGGCGACTGAGAGCATTTGGGTCAGGATTAAAGGGAGGGCAGGGACATGTGACATTACAGTTGGGATCTGCTAGAGGCCACGCAACCAGGAAGGCCGAGTGGATGAAGCCCTCCATAGACAACTAAGAGCAGTCCTCATGGGGGACTTCAAGCACCCCGATATCTCTTGGAGGGACAACACGGCAGAGCATAAGCAATCTGAGAGGTTCCTGGAATGCATAGATGATAACTTCCTTCTCTAAGTGACAGAGGAGCCAACGAGGAGAGGTGCTATGCTGGACCTTGTTCTCACCAACAAGGAGGGGCTGGTGGGGAATGTGAAGCTCAAGGGCAGCCTTGGCTGCAGTGACCATGAAATGGTGGAGTTCATGATCCTTAGGGCAGTGAGGATGATACATAACAAGCTCACTACCCTGGACTTCAGCAGAGCAGTCTTCGGCCTCTTCAGGGATCTACTTGGTAGAGTACCATGGGATAAAGCCTCGGAGGGAAGAGGCCCCCAAGAAAGCTGGTTAATGTTCGAGGATCACCTCCTCCAAGCTCAGGAGCAATGATCCATCAAAGAGGAAGTAAGGCAAAAACACCAGGAGGCCTGTATGGATGAACAAGGAGCTCCTGGACAAACTCAAACACAAAAAGGAAGCCTACAGAGGGTGGAAGCAAGGACAGGTATCCTGGGAGGAATACAGAGAAATTGTCCAAACAGTCTGGGATCAGGTTAGGAAAGCTAAAGCCCTGATAGAATTAAATCTGGCCAGGGACATCAAGGGCAACAAGAAAAGCTTCTATAGGTGCGTCGGGGATAAAAGGAAGACTAGGGCTGAGTGGTGGCATTGTTTTGGACAATGTGTCCCATCCCATTCATCAGCAATACTGCATCATAATGGAATACATTCAGGGATGACGGCACGTGTTGTGGAAGGACCTGTGACCCCGTTGGGGATCCACGCTGGGGCAGTCTGTTCCTGAAGAACTGCACCTTTTGGAAGGCACCCGAGCTGGAGCAGTTTGTGAAGAAATGCAGCCCTTGGGAAGGATCCACATTGGAGAATTTTGTGAAGGACTGTCTCCCATGTGTGGGACTCCACTGTGGAGCAGGGCAGCAGCTTGAGGAGGAAGGAGTGGCAGAGACTACATGTAATCATCTCACCACAACCCATTCCTCGTCCCCCTGAGCCACTCAGAGGGAAGAAGGTAGAGACTTCAGGAATGAATTGAGCCCAGGAAGAAGGGAAGGCTGGGGGGAAGATGTTTTTAGATTTTTTCTTATTTTTCGTTATCCTACTCCATGGTTAATTGTCAATAAACTAAATTAATTTCGCCAAGTTGACTCTGTTTTGCCCGTGATGGTAATTGCTGAGTGATCTCCCTATCCTTATTTCAACCCATGAGCCTTTCATCAGATTTTCTCCCCTTGTCCAGTTGAGGAGGGGGAGAGATAGAATGGCTTGGTGGGCACCGGCAGCCAGCCAGGGTCAACCCATCACAACCTCAAAAGATCATCCGGTCCAATCTTTCATGGGAAAGGGATCCTAGATGACATTATCCACCACCTTGTCCAATCGCACCTTGAAAACGTCCAGCAATTGGAACTCTACCACGTCCCTGAGAAGGTTGTTCCAGTGAATGATTGCTCTTACTGTAAAAAATTTATTTCTTCTATCAAGATGAAACCTCTCCCAGTGCAACTTGTACTCATTGGCCCTTGTCTTCTTCATGTGGCTCCTTGGGATGAGAGAGCCTCCATCCTCTTTGTAGCCACCCTTTAAGTACTGGAATATTGTGATGAGGTCCCCCTCAAGCCTTGTGTTCTCCAGGGAGAAAACACCTAACTCCTTCAGTCTTTCCTCATAGGACAGGTTCTCCAGCCCTTTGGTCATCTTTGACATGTACAAGGTGGTGGCAGTAGGTGGCAGCTCAGGATCAGCTGAGGCTGAGTCAGGGGACTCAGATCCCAGTAGTGGCAACCCTCACTGCCAGCACATCAGCGGCCAGATGTTCCTAGGTGATTTAAGGTGATTTTACCTTGGAATCTAAGCCATGTGATCATCCTAAAACAAGCACAGTTTTCCTGAGCGAGTCTTACAGATGTGCAAGAGAAGAGGAAGAGTAACCACATCAACCATGTTTCTCCTGGGCAGCTTACAAAAATATACAGCTCACGCTCAACAATATTTATAGATGACTGCACAGTCAGTCAACCTAATCTTAGAAGCACAACAAAGTGCAACATTAGCAATAGTCTACCATATAAAGAACAGAGATTCAGACAGATGATTGGATATTTTTGAGGAAAAATCTCATCCTCTCACACAGGAAGAAGTTCCAGATGATTACTACAAGCATGGCCCCGATTACAAGCACGTCTACCGGTTTGTTCGGACACTTTTCAGTGCTGCACAGCTGACAGATGAATATGCAATTTGGTTTATTTGGAAAGGCCTTTAACTGTAAGAGGATAGTCCTAGGAGCTATAATGCTGGCTTCTAAAGTAGGGATGATCAGGTTGTGGGGAATGGGGATTATTGCCAAACATTGGAGGACTTATTGAAGGACCATGAACGCAGTAATAGCCAGGAAGAAAGGGGAACATGACTGTGCCAGCCAGCAGGCAACACAAATGGTTTTCCTGGTGACAAGGAAAGTCTTCATCATTTTTGACACAACAGTGGTGGTGTACCAGATCTCCCCAAAGGAAACCTGATGACGAAGAAATGCAGCAAGGTCTGCAGGTGCCGATTGCTCCACACAGTGACAATGAAGAGGTCATTCCCTAACAGGGTTAGAAGACACATGGAGAACATAATGGCACATGGGTCCATGTGCCCACCTAGGAAGGTCAGGAAGCCCAGGGGAATGAGACCAGTTACAGGTGTCTTGTTCTCCTTTGCCATGGCTCTAAAAATTACAAAAGAGATTATCTCAAAGTGAAAAAAAAATTCGGTCTGAAGGAAGGCCTTAATTAACAAAAATTTCAGCTGGAGATTGCAAATAATCACCTGCATGATCATCTGCACTAAGCCAATTCTGTCCCCAGAATGCGTTCTCTTAAAACAAAAGTGAACATATACGGAATTTAAGGACGCTATAAAAATAACAAAGTGAGGTGGTTTTTTTTCCAGTTCAGCTACTCCCGACCTGTAGCTCTTGACGGTTTGAAGAAGATAATGAGAATTTTTTTTGAAATGTAGTCCTTTTTGACTCTGAGCCATGTTCTCCTTTGTGTGATTTTATTCTTTCCAAGAATAATTGCAATTTCCTAATTCTCAGAAAGGGGTCAAATGGGAGTCTTGTCCATGTTCTCTCCTGGCTGTGTTCCTGGTCCTGTCCTCCACCTTATTATTTCTTGTTCATGTTTATGTTCCTCAAGGGCATCATATTGTCCTGTTTGGAGTAGCTTTGTCGGGTCCTTGGCTGGGCTGCCAGATGCCCACCCACTCTTTCTCAATCCCCCTCCTCAAGAAGACAGGGGGAGAAAATAAGGTGAAAAAACTCATAGGTCAAGATAAAGACAGGGAGATAAAATACCAGTTACCCTCACAGGCAAACCAGAGTCAACATGAGGAAGATTAGTGTAAATTGTTACCAATTAAAAATAGAACAGGATGGTGAGAAACAAAGACCAAAAAAACCCACCCTAAAACCAATTTTAGGTATTTAGGTATGCTTTTCAATGATCCTTGACAGTCTCTTTGACCTCCACCCTCAGCTCCAGGTGGTGATTTAAACACTTTTCACGCCTCAGGCAATCACCATCTCCTAGGTGCAGAGGAAGAACTCCTGAAGGCACCGCTGGGCTTGAAATAAGGGCTCAGGCATGCAGGGTCCCATGGACCAGGCAATGCCCCCCTCACTCTCCTCCTGCCTGCAGTTCCAGGCAGATTCACTGTCCATACTCATTATCCAGGCAGTGGGCACCTTCTTGCTGTGCCCAGAGACCAAGGCCTCACTTCTTCCTCTCTGAGACCTACAAGCAGCGGCACTGGGTGATTCACCAGTGCCAGGGCAACTCCATCTTCTCACCCTGCCTGGGACACCAGAGCCCTGTTTCAGGGGGAATCTGTCCTCCGACAGACCTCACATACTGACGGGATCTGCAGCAAAATGATGGACAGCAGATCAGTGCCACCAAGGTAGGAAACCTCTCCCCATGTCAAGCTTTGCTGGCCAAGTGCTAGGCTGGGTGGAAGGAAGGCGCAGTCCCTAAGTGTGTACTCAGGCCCCCAGGAGCAATCCAAGATGACAGGGAATTGGAAGTGGGATGTAATGTTCTCATAGAGGCTCCTTGGGTCCCTCACGCCACTGGAGGTGTCCTGGTCCCAGCACACGAGGGCCGGGCACTACAGGCTGTTCTCTGGAAGCTCTTGGCAATGGGAAAGCCCGGAGCTGCAACAGAGCACAGCTCCCCTCTGCGGGCACCCTGGCAGGAGGTGACAGGCATTTTTGCATAGTGGGATCCACACTGAGCTGAGGTGCATGTTGAGACCAATGCTCCTGTTTGTGTGTATGTCCTGGTTTTAGATGGGATAAAGTTATTTTTCTTCCTAGTAGGTGGTATAGTGCTGTGTTTTGGGTTTAGTGTGAGAAGAATGTTGATAACACGCTGATGTTTTAGTTGTTGCTAAGTAGTGTTTATGCTAGTAAAGGACTTTTCAGCTCCTCATGCCCTGCCAGGGGCACAAGAAGCTGGGAGGGAGCACAGCTAACCCAAACTGACCAAAGGGATATTCCATACCTTATGATGTCATGCTCAGTATATAAACTGGAGGGAGTTGGCCAGGGGGCAGCAATCGCTGCTCGGGGACTGGCTGGGCATAGGTCAGAAGTTGGTGAGCAGTTGCATCTCATTTTTCTTGGGTTTTGTTCTCTCTCTTATTGTTTTTCTCTTCATTACAATATTATTATTATTATTGTTGTTGTTGTTGTTGTTGTTGTTATTACTGTTGTTGTTGTTGTTGTTATCTCAACCCACGAGTTTTCTTACTTCCGCCCTTCTGATGCTCTCTCCCATCCCACTGGAGGGCGGAGAGTGAGCGGGCAGCTGCATGGTGCTTAGTTGCCAACTGGGGTTAAACCACAACAGGGTGAGAAAGTCAGAAAACCACCTCCCCTCCCAGCCCCAAGAGCAGAGCTTCTGGAAATGACTTAGTGAGGAAGGTGAAGGAAGAAATGAGGAAGAGAAAATATTTGTTCTTATCTTGCCTGAAACACTCCCTCTCTGGTTCTGCCTGCAGTGAATAATTTTTTGTCCCTCAGCCAACAGCCCACTGAAGCTCTTCATGGAGGACACCCTAGGGGTGATCCTGCAGATGGCCATGTGGAAGAATCATCCCCTGAGCTCTCCACAGCCACAACATGCATCCAGCTTTCCAGCTGTAAGTGTAGACAAGGAAGTACAGAAGATGTGAGCATGTTAACTGAGCAGGTTAATGCAGAACTTTTGTCTGCACTTCTCAGTGACCATCCACCTTTCGGTCCCTCTCAGGCATAGGACATCTCTTTTCTTCATTTGCCTCATTCTCTTTGCCTCCTGATTCTCCCTGTTCTGTCTCTCCTTCTCACACACCCCAATTTGATACAGACTAAGCTCTGCCTGTCACTCCGGAAGGCTTCACTGCTAACACATACACTTTTACTCCCTCAGAAAGGAAAACTCAGCTAAAACTTCTTTGTAGACACCATGGTTGGTTTTGTCAGCTTCCAACACAGCTGCTTTCCAAGGCCAGCTCTTCGCTGCACCAAATGGACTTAGCATGACACAGTGCACAGACGTACAAGCTCATTCCTAGAAATGGAATGAACAGCTGTTTTCTGTCAGGAAATTTGGGCACAGGGATTCCCCCCAGCAAAGCAATGGTGATTCCCCTGAGATGGAGGAGAGATATGAAAAGCAACGGAACAGCCTGGGGCATGGGTGGGAATCCAGTTGAACAGAAAATCTTCCCCAGTCTCTGGCTGATGGCGTCTTTTTCACATGCTGAGGGTTTGGCTGATGCCCAGGTGCGCATCTAGGAAGGGATTTTCCTTCTTCTGGGTATTCTGGCTAGGAGATAAAGCCACAAGAGCAGTCACGTCTCACAACAAGGGCTCCTTTCTGCAACAGTGTGCTTCAGAGGAGGCTGAGGGAAGAATGAGAGCAGGACAAGCCAGTCAGATACATCAATACTCATTCCCATGCCACAGCTAATTTCAGATGGAGCCTGATGAGGTTCATGTGGCATCCCTCAGTAGCTCTCCCCCAAGTCCAGGCAATCCTTGAACCTGACAGTTTTATTGGACTATTTTGCTCTTTTCCCAAGACCTCAGACAGAAAAGTCACACAAGCATGCTGTTAATGACATTTGTCTTTGCTGCACAGGCTGGGGTGGCAGAGATCCAGCCTCACCACAACCCCAGCATGCCACTGCTGGACAAGCTGAGGTCTACAAGCAAACAGTGCTGGGGAGGGAGACACTCCACAGGGAACACACACACACACACCCTCTTTCTCTGTGATGCTGCAAGCTGTGGGTACCAATGTGGGCTCAGTGGAGAGACAGGTGGTGCTGTCCTGCAGCTTGGCATCCCTCACATGGAAAAGCACCTGGGAGTTCTCCACAGGCAGCCCAGAGGAGAATCTCTCTGAATCTGCCCAAGGTTATCCATCCACAGCAGCATCTGAGAGGCCTGGGTCAGCAACTCCTCTTGCGCCAATCCTTGCTAGCCTGAAAGACACATCTCACCAAAGGCTGCAAGTCCCACCAGGATTGCCAGAAAAAACAGGACTATGTCATGCTTTCCCTTTCATAGGTTGCCCACCGAGTTCCAAGCAAGAGGGAGTTGGTGCTTGCAGTTTCACATCTTGTCCTCCCTCTGCTGCCTCAAAGCAGCCTCCAGATCTCACTGTGGAGAGTGGAGAAAATCTCTTAACTGCTGCTCCAGACAGACCTCCTTACATCCCACACTGCTGACCCAGGGAGGCTCTCGAGAGATGATAGACTGGTGCTCATCCCAAGGAAAGGAATCAAGTTGCAATCTTTGCTATGCCACAGGTTTCCAAGGGCCAGGGCCAGGTTTTTCAGTACTTGGAGATTCTTACTTGAGCAGTGAGGCAGCAGCTGGGCTTTTCGCAGCCCTCTAAGTCAGAAGGTGTTTGAGCATCCTCTCAGGCAGACATACTTGTTGTAGAACTGCTGCCTCCAGACTCCGGGTCACATTATCAAAGGGGCACAGAGGGGAGGCAAGAGTGCTGGGAGTGGGGCACTCGGCGGGGTTGTGGCCCATGGAGGCAGAGGGCGGGACAGAAGTGGGATGGGACAGGAAGCACAGGGCTGCTGAGCCATGGTCCCCCTGCACTGCCAGGCACAGGCAGGATTGGGATGAGTTGCCATCGTGGGGGCACCTGGCACTCCTGGATTGCAAGAACAGGTGCTGCTGCCCCAGGACACAGCACCTCAAAACCACACGCTGACCCTCCACCCCAGAGCCCCACATGCTGGTGCTGTTCTTGGAGCCGGTATTGCAGGCCAAGTGGCCTGTGAAAGGCCGGCAGCAGCCCCAGAAACAGAGGCTGGGAGCACAGAGCAAGCAGGAGCCACAGCTCAGCCCCGGGGCCTGAAGGCAGTGCCACCGGAGGGACCAGCAGGAGCGGAGCTGCCTGGAGCAACATTGGGTGTATGGAAGTGTGGGTAGGGGTTGCCCCCAGCACAGGCACTTTGGCCATGGGGATCCCAGAGCCCTGAAAGTAGCCAAAGTGGAGTGGGGATGACAGCAACAAGGCATGGCAGGAAGTTTTTGAAGTGAGGTGCTTTCTATTTTTACAATACGGTTATTCTCTCAAAGTGTCTCATTGGAAAATTGGACATTTAAAACTACATCTGGAAGTAAAGGACATGGGGTTCTGCTGGATGCTATCATCCATCAATAGAAAAGGAAAAGTAAGCTATCAGATGAAGTCTCCAGGGGATGCAAAGCAGGTGTTGACTGTCAGGCAAAAATGCAGGACGAACCAAGTGCTGAAGGGCAGTTCTCGGGGCAAGGAGGGTGAGCAGGGGAGGAGGTTGTGGGAGCAGGGGAGGTGGAAAAAGTAAAGGGGAGAAGCTGGACGTGTAAGAGGAGAAATCAGTGCTGCTGGGAGAGATGTGGTCTGGGAGAGAAACAGCACCTTTCTGGAGTCAGATGGATCCTTCCTCCCTCTCAAACACAAGAACAAACCCAGCCCTCATTCCTAGCACTTTCTGGGACAGCTTCTCTCCCCAGCTGGCATCATGACTCACAAGTCCATGATCCTCCGTCCTCTTCCTCAGTCCACAGGTATCTCATGTAGAGGGAAAATACCTACTGACTCTGGCCCAGCCCCGCCCTGCAAGACAACCTTCTGAGGTCAGCTTTCGTCTCCTGATTCTTCAGTGTGAACGTGAGGGAATTCAACAGGGGCATCTTTGTGGTGCAGAAGTCAGCAGCCAACTCTGTCCTCAGGGACATGAGACCATGGGCATGTAATAGCCGGCCACACAGGCCTAAGATGAGAGGTCAGGGGAGTGAGGCATGGACACTACCTGCACACAGGGAGGGAACTCCTTTTAGGGGCCCTATATCAGGATGACAGGGATTTCTACTCACCAGCATGTGCCTTTGCAGGTGGACATCAGCTCTTTGGCCACATTCAGAGCCAATGGAAGGGCATGTAGCTCTGAAAACCAGAGCTCAGCACTTTTTCCAATTTTCAGATGGCATTTTCTGGTGAGTCTGCAGAACTTCTTCCAACTTACAGAACAAGCCAGACCATATACCCACAGCTGAGTAGCAATACAATCCAATGCACCACTCTGCTGCCATCACTGGCCTTCAGAGCTCAGAAAGTGCTAGAAGAGCCAAACTTCCATTGGCAGGTGGGGGAAAGAAATCTGACTTCTTAAAAGAAAGACTGAAATATGTGGTTCAGCTGTTGCCAACTGGACTGGTTTGACTTCATGCAAATGGCACTTGCAGTTTCACAAATTAAGCAGTGAAACAATGAGGCCACTGGGAGGGGACTGATGGACTGTGAGCACTGTACCCTGACGTGATGACAGTGCAACCTGGGTCACCAGGACATTCTAATTGGAGAGTCAACTTCTTAAAGGAATTTCAGTCCCAGAAAGGACTTGGATCCAACAGTTCTTAGCTCTCAGTCAGTACGAGCTTAATTTCTCAGAAACACATTCTTGAATAAAATTACTGCTTCTCTAGCCTTACAAGACAGAATACTTCATATTAAGTTAAGATTTTAAGTTGGGGGATGGGTCAATACACTAATATCAAGGGACTATCACCATAGACTCTTCCACAGTCACAGAAAATGCCTATTCTGTTCCCTGAGTCTACACTCAATGCCAGGAATTGGAATGGATATGTTTCCACAGGAGACAACACAACGCTAAAATCATAGAATGCTAGAATCATAGAACAGCTTGGGTTGAAAAGGATGCTTACTGTAGTTAGTGTTTGGGTCCCTATCTCAATCATGGTGACCTCACATGTGGTTTGGGTCTCTGTCTCAACCATCGTCTTCTCAGACATAGTTTGGATTCCTGGCTCAATCACGGCATTCTCAGAGGTGGTTTGGGTCTCTGTCTCAACCACCATCCTCTGATAGAACTGAATCGTGGCTTGATAGGCACAGGTCAAGCCCCAATAGTGCTGAAAGCTGCTGTTTTCACTGAGGTAGGCAAGGCACACTTCTATCAGATGGTGTGTCAATTTACCAGGATTGCTAGCCTGTTCAAGTGTAAAATCCCAGGTTATGGGAGGTGATAACCGCCCTAGGCACTTGCCCAAATCCTTCCACACACCCTGCCACCCAGGGACTAACCACCTCAGGGCATGTTTCACTGTTGCCTCACCCAGAAGTTGTCTCCTCTTACACCTGTCTAGGATGACACTGGATTTCACAAACCTAACAATAAGCCAACAGTGCTAATTAGTACAGCTGTTAATTAAACAGCTCATGTAAGGGTGAACCTTGGAAGCCTGCAAAACAAAACAACACACATCAGTCCCAGATGGGAAGAAGAAGTTGTATTCCCTCATCCCCTCCACTAGATAGCTCCCACAGCACAGTAAGGGCCCCAATGCCAGGGCAAAGTGCATAGCCTTTGGTCCTATTAGCATGTTCCCAAGCTCAGCCAAATAAAGAGATAAGCAGTGCAGCAAGGAAACTCCCTGACCTGCACAGAAGCCTGCCAATTAATAACTACTACAGCTATAGCATGCTCAATTTAAAACTGCCATTGTTTCAAGGCCCACATTGAGCACCAAAAAGATGAGTTGACTTTGTCTGGCCACCAAGCTGCTCTCTCAGTCTGCTTCCTCAAGTGGGACAGGAGGAGAAAATAAGATGATAAACTTGTGGGTCAAGATAAAGGCAGTATAACGAAGAAAAACAAAGGCTGCACAGAGAAGCAAAGCAAAGCAAAAAGATTTATTCTCTACTTCCCATCAGCAGGTGATGTCCAGCTACTCCTGGAAAGCAGGGCCAGAGTTTGTGTAGTGGTTGCTTCAGAAGATAAATGCTTTAATAACAAATGTCCCCCCAATCCTCCTCCTTTCTCTTGCATTTTATTGCTGAGCATGACATCATGTGATATGGAATATCCTTTTGGTCAGTCTGGGTCTGCTCTTCTGGCTATGTCCCCTCCCATCCCCTTGCCCACCCCCATCCTACTGGCCTTTTGGAGAGGGAGTTGGAGAGACAGCTTTGCTGCTGTGCAAGCACTGCTCAGCAATAGTCAAAACATTAACGTGTTATCAGCACCATTCTAGCTATGAAGCACAGCACTATGAGGGTTAATATGGGAAAAGTTAACTCCATCCCAGAGAGACCCAGTACCTGTGTGCTCACATGTAAGTAAATGTTTGTATTTGTGCAGGCATATTGTATGTGTTTTCACATACATACGTGTGTGAGATGTGCACACATATCTGTGTACACATGCTTGTAACAATACACGCATGTGTCTAAATAACCATGCATGTATATGCACCCTTTTTGTGTGCATGTAAGCGTGTTTTTACATGAATCTGTGTGTATGTGGTTGAGAAATTCCTTCCATTTGCTTGTGATGTCAATAGGTGAGATCACGATGAAAACAAAGGGTCCAACTGAAACCTTCAGAACCTGCTGCTTTGTAGTGTTCATGGACAGAGCAGTAGAGAGTGCCATGAGCAGCACATTCCCTCATGATGAGGGACACACAAGAACACACAAATACACATGATCATGCAGATCTGCATGGAGTCGTGTACAACTTTGTGCACCCACATGCATTCACAGAGATCCACATGCACAAATGTCCACACAAGCAAGCACACATGCATCCACACAAGTTAACTGTGGACTTAAGTGAGGAGATGCTGGATCCCACCCCAACAGGGATGGTCTGGAGCACCTCCAGACACATCAGTACTGTATGCTGAGAACTCCCAGAGACTTTCTAGAACAGGCAGGATGCAAAACGGGCTGGCAATATTCTTAAATTAAATCCCAGCAACACAGCCCGCTCACCTGAGGAAGCGACAACAAATGCCTGTCTGGCAAGTTGGAAGGGAGCAAGCTGGGAGGGAGCAAGCTGAGAGGGAGGGAAGGAGGAAGAAACAAGGGTGTAACATGCCCTGTCACACAGAAGCCTTAGAGTGTCCAGCTGAGGATTGCACGGGTGGAAGTAGCTGGGCCCAGGCCAACATCACCTGTTTACATGGGACCTTTCTGGCACTTGGTGCACATCTTCTGCCTGTATGAACACACTCCTGTGCCTGTCATTCCAGCACACCATGGGGGCTGTGGCCTCGCCAGCTTCTGCAGCCTCCTAAACCTGCTAGTGAAGGCTCTGGCACATGGTGACCCTTCACCATTCCCAGAGGAAAGGTAGAGTGGGACATGCTGAGTAGGCCCCTTTCAGGACCTGTACCTTGGAGCTAAGGAAGGTTTCTCCAGAGACAGTGGCCATGGGGCTCTGACTGACTTGCTTTGTCTCTCACAAGAAATGTCCTCGCAGCCTCAGAACACGTCCTGCGGATGTGGACCCTGACCAGTGCTGGGCTCTGGTGAGGACCCTGAGGGCTGCAGGAGGCCTTTAGAGGGCAGCAACCCTACAGGCTCTTAGGGAAGGATGTTCCTCTTGCTCTGCATCAAGTTGTGCTAGGGAGGTGGCTCTCACAGAAGATGATCTTTAAGGATGGCACATTTTCCTGTATGGTGGGAGAGGAAAGGGAGAGAGTTGCATTGCAGGAAGAGAGGATGGGGTGTTGCCTACATGTCCCAAGGGTAGCCAGAAGCTTTCCAAATTATTGTTTTCACCAGCAGAAGACATTAGAGGATGTAATCTACCTGAGGAAGGGGAGCTCCCAAACTGTTTGCAGGAAATTGTTGGGCATGCTGACATGCATCCACCCAAAGTCCTGCTCAAGGATCCCTGCAGCAGGGACCAAACCCATGCTTTGACCCACCACACCTTTCAGCCCCTCACAAACAAAACTGAAGGGGGAAGAAAGGAAAACCTGCTGAGAGGGGAGGTAACTACATTAAGACAGATGTGAAATGACATGCTGATAATGCTGATAAAAGATTTCCACCTGCTAATTAGCAATTGTTTGCATGTTCAAGAGGGTGTATTTGTCAGTAGTTAATGCAAGTAACTTCATCAGCTCAATTTCATTTCTATTTCCTCACCTCAGCATTTGCAGCTTATGACAAGTCGGGCTTGTCCTAGACTCACAACCCACTGCTGCAGCATGACTTCCTGCACAGGAGCTCTGGCTGGTTCCAGACCCCTACCTCTTTCTCTAAGGATTTAACAGTCACCAGGGAGTTGCAGGGTTTCATGTATTCATTTCTTTCGTTTTTTGTTTTCTGCAAACTTGAGGAACACTTGAGTCTTTGTCAAGAGGAGCTGTTCTACATGTCTTAGGTTTTTTCCTTACATGTAGACGTGGTCTGGCTGAATGTCTGGAACTGACTTGGCAGCTTCAACTCCAATGCAGTTTCTTTCTTTCCTTCAGGAGGTAACTACCCCCTAAACCTGTCAAAACACCTCAGTTAGGCGCAGCCAGGCAAGTCTGACCAGTGCCTCTTTTCGCTTTGTAACAGTGGGCATTCAGCAACTTGCTAACAGTGCCCAGAGGGGCTGGGAGCTGGTCCTAGTACTCCTGGTTCCCAGCAGGGTTTTCTCTACTGTTCCTAGCAAGGGCAGAAGAGCAGGCCAATGCTGTCCCAGCCAGATAACCAGGGTGAGTCCTCTCTCCCCAGCCAGCACAAAGTCCATGGCCCACACTTTGGAGCACGGGTGGCTGTACCAGCATAGGAGCAAAGCCAGCTAATCCTGGGAGAACTGACAAGATGGCACTTGGAGCCTTCCCTCCTCTCTCCAGCCACACACTCTGAGTTCTCCACACAAGGGCAAAGAGACACCATGGGTTTGTGTTATTAGCTCTTCCCAGTGAGCCCTGGGGATGATTCACTTTGCAAGGACATAGTCAGTTAAGCAATTCAAAAATGAATGCACTCTGAAATTACCATGTACATGATGAGTTGCTATAGGAGCCTGACATTTTGTAACAGGAAGTGTTTGTCAGAGCTCTGTAAAGTCATCTTTACTCTCATCTACCACCTGTTCCTCAAACAAAGCGGAATCAGACCTTCATCTGGGATAAACTGGTTACCACAATTTACAACAGTGGGGGTATTTTGGCCCTCTGATGCCAACAGAGACAATGAATTTACCCTGCCACTGCTTGGACCCTCTGCTTTTGTCTAGGCAGTCATTTTCTGTAGGCATGACAAAGATGTGCCAAAGCAGAATAAGACATTGCTTTCTATAGAACTGCAAACTGAAGAAAGTCTACATTCCTGAAAGCTGGAGGAGGAGGAAACTGCACATTGTGGATCCAGCTCTGTTGTTTGATCCCATGTCTGGGCAAAGCCTAGAAGCCCACAGTCTAGAGAACACTGGAGGACTGCAGTTTGGACTCCTGAGTTTTCGGTAGGGAGGGGTGGCTGTTGAGCTCCATTTCAAAGGCTTGGACTTGAGGGTCCATGTCTGGAGGAAAGGTATAGCCTGGTGGTTAAAGAAAGTGGTGCTGGGAGTCACAGTGCCTTGGTCAAATTCTCAAGTCTCACAAGGAAAGGTGAGGTCTACTGTGCATAGACCCCCACACCACCATTCCTCTCTGCTTTCCTGAAGTGTGTGATCCAACATTTAGAGAAGCAGAGCTCAAAAGTGAAGACTTCTATGTTGCCTTCCCTTATTCAGGGACAAGCAAGCAGTGCCCTACAACAAGAAAAGGACAGACGTTCAGGCCCAGGAATAGTTCCATGGGAAGACTGAATCCCTTACCTAGTGTGGAAAAAATCACCTCCCATCAATTATCCACAGGCAAAGCACAGGCCCCTGACACTTTCAAAGATTATCCAGTTACTCCAGCACAACTGAAGCCTAACACAGAGCATTTCTGTCTCTCAGGGGCAAGCAGGTCATTAACCGCAAAACCTACAGTACCTCAAGAAACAAAAAGGCTCCTGACCCCATAGGAAATGATGTCTCCTGAGTCAAGCCTTAGGGGGAGAAATCTTCTAGTGACCAGTGTCTCCCTTCCTGCCCTGGGATCTGGACAGGGGGAACAACTGACCAGCAATTTTGTCTTCTCTTAGGGAGTCATTGTGGAAGATGAGCCATCCATGGCAGGAGGTAACACAAGAAAGCTTGCCCATGGCCATGTGGAAGACGGTCCTGGAGCTCCCTACAGCAACAATGTTTTTCCAGCTCCGGCCCCAACCATGGTCAAAGAGACACAAAAGGCATGAGCATGTTGACTGAACTCATGTCTTCTGTCTGCAATTCTCAGTGACTGTTCAGTCTTGGCAAAGTTTTCCTCTAAACCCTCAAGCAATATGAAGTGATTGCATTTGCTTTACAGGAGGTTATGAACGTAAAGGGACAGGGAAAGATTTGTCCCATGAACAGAACCAGAATCAGATGTACAAGGGACAGAAAAAAGTATTCTAGCATTAGCTAGTAGTGCCCACATATTGTGACATATTCATTATTTGGTCTCTCAAATGCCCTTTTCTCATGAAACCCTGAACCTTCTCTCACACATCTTTGGGTTTTTACTAGGCATGAGTAGAAGGAAAATCATTCTCCTATTGGGACCCAGACCACAATTTTCTAACCTTGTTTTTGTGTGCAAATAAAGCTACTCATTCACCTTCTAGTTTCCCACAGACACAGACCATCTCTCTTCTCCAGGTGCCTCATTGTCTTTGCCTCCCTCTGATTCTCTTTCTCCTGTCTCTCCTTCTGACCCAACTCACTCCCACCCTGGCACAAAGACTGAGCTTTGTGTGTGTCACCTCAGAAGACGTCACTGCAGACACCTGCATGTTTACTCCTACAGGAAAGAAAATCCAGCTAATTACTCCTTTTGGGCACCATGGTCTTCCACTACAGCTGCTCTCCAGGGCCACCAAAGAAAAATTGCCAAAAGCACTGTGCACAGAGGAAAAAACTGGACCACAGATATGGGAATCTCCCAGGACTTCATGAACAGAGGGGCTCCACTTCCTGCCGCACTGGTGATTCTCTAGTATTGGAGAAGAGATTTTACAAGGAGTAGAACAGCTCACAGTGGTGGAGGTGGTGCAGGGTGTGAGAGGGGGAGATTAAACAGAGTACCTTCTCCTTTGTGTAGCTGATGCATGATGCTAACAGTCTTGATCTGTCTTTTCTGCTCAGCTGGCCTTCTGCTCCTGGCAAAGAAGCTTTCTTTCCGCTGGCCTTTCTGGCATTCAGACATGATGACATTCTGTGGTCCAAAAGTCATCAATCATTTCCTCTGTTAGGAAGACTCCAGCCTTGCCCTCTCCTGCACTGACACACAGTGCTCTGTCTATCTATCTCACTTGCATTGCAGTCTGGTACAGCTCCACCATGTTCCTTTATATAAAGCTGTCACTGCAGAACTTCCTGGGCTACACAAATTTGTCAACACCTTTAACACTATTTTAACTCTTTTGTTGAAATCCTTCATTTACAAACTCAGAAAAAAGAAAGTGAAGCAAAAACTCTGGGGAGAACTTCCCAGAAGAAGTAAAGTAGCTTTTCAAAGTGCCTCAGTGTGAGCAAACATAATTATTCCCTCCTAACTTCTGCCCGCCAAAAGTTCCTCAAAACAGTGTAAATTCATCTGAGCATCACTGTTGGAGAGAAAGCACCATGTCCACAGCAAGCTCCTCTTGTCCACCTTACAGCTATATTATGTCAAGTTAAACCTTAATCCTGATGCTCCCATATCCCTTTGGTCATTATAGGATGAATGTATAATGCCTCCACTTGTGACTAATCAAAGAAACCCTACCATGGAAGAAGGCTCAGAGAAGATAGACAAGGGTGATGTGCTCCTGAAGCTCCGAAGAGAAAATAGGAAGTGACAATAGCACTGAAGGAAACTGAACTTCTCTCAACACAAAGGGGACCATAAGGTGGCCTTTGTTTTAGGTAAAGTGCTACGTCAGTTGAGTCGGTCAGCTGATTAGGTAAATGGCCTTCCCTAAAACAATGAATAGAAAGTAGTATCTGTTTGAACAAGCCAGCCTGGGGGAAGTGTATATGTGGCTCAGCCCAACATACAGTATAAAAACTGAACAACCAGACAAATGAACTTTGAAGAGAGCAGTGAACTTGAACTGGCTTCAACCCGTATATTTGTTCCCTGCATCTGGGATGCCCAGCATCATGATGGTGAGTGTATAGGGACTGGTAAAGGGAATCACATTTGTATTTTAATCCAATTGTATATTGCAATTGATATATTGTGCTTATGTTGTGATTTCAGTACATTGCTGTATCACTTCGCTAAATCAAAATGTCATGTACATCAAATATCTTCAGATAAGTAAATTAAGCATTAAGCCCTCCTTGTGTGGAATTTCTGGAAGAACCTGGTCAGAGAGTATTAGACTATGACAGTAAGTGATGAGAAATCCCACGCAGCTGTCTGCCAGAGCTGGAGATGGTATCTCCTGGAGGTTTGCATTTCAATTTGCTAAGTGTTTAATTTTATAAGAGATTAATGTAAATCTCTGACAGAACTTCCAACAGGTGGCTAATGTTTTACAGAAACGGACACACGTATTTCTTCTTTTAATTTGATACTTTCCGGGAGCATCTGTGTCTCATTCTTGTGGCTATCTCATTGGCTCTTACCCTGATTCAAGATATATTTGTCTAGTATCTCTACCAGTAACCATTATGCCTCACATAAGACTGTCAACAAAGTTGACATTTCCCTTCCCTCTCCTTTGTTTCCAAACGTATTTATTAACTTATAATTAAAAATACTCAAAATACTATGCTCCATACAAGATGAGTCAGGGCCCTTCCACAAGTAAAATGCAGCACCTGTTATTAGCAGTCTATCATTCAACTATCCATTGGCTTGGCTGTAGAAACAGTTCAAGGCATTTGGCAAAGTCACCAAAGAAGGAACTTCTCTCCCCAGATGCAGACGTCTGAAATGGTAGATGGGTAACAAGTCATTCTTTACACTCAGTGGGAGGAGATTAGCTCTTAGAAAGAGCAGTTGATTTCACTGTTCTTAGGAATTTTATTTTGGAACAAGATGAATCATGCTTTCAAAGTTCTTCCCTCTGTATAGGGATGATAAAGGGAGTCTGGGTGAGGATCTCAGATGAAGACATCACCATGGCAGATGAAAAAAAAAAAACAGTATAGGTTTTATTTCACCTAACCATAGAGGTCTCCAAGTGAGACACTTGAGTCTGAACTGATTGTCTGCTCCTCCTTTCTAGAAGCAACAGTACTTCTGGAGATGATTCAGGAATGTCCTCTGTACATCTGTTCTGGAATGGGAGAAGTCTCTCTCTAAACATACCAATTTTCATGCACATGTGCTGATTCATGCATGTTCTCAATACTCCAGGGCATCTACATATCAACAGCAATATGGGGCAATTGAACCAAGCCTCCAAGATGAATCCTATCCTTCCTGTTCTTGTTTCTTGCAGAGAACATCTGTAAAAGTTGGTCTTACCTTCTCAGCCCCTCTGAAAAACTCAAAGAGGGAGGAGTAATAGAGTAGTCCAGGCTGTCTTAAGTGAACTGGGTAATGCTTACTGGGTAACAGACTCAAATCCATGGATGGGTGCTTGGGTCTGCACTGCTGTATTTTCTCTTGGTCCCACATTCAGCACCTCCTTTCCCCAAGGTGTCTCCTGCTCTGGCTCCAAGCTGCCATGGACAGGGCTCCAGGCACTTGGATATGAAATCTGCAGCTGGGCCTACATACTTGTGCCCAAAGACGTGGCAACGTCCACCTTCATCATCTCTGCTGTCCTTCACAGTAGTTGTGGAAATGCTTTAGAAAGCCCACTGGATTACACCTGCTCTGGGATGTCTGTAACTTTCCTGGCTGGGATGATGTTTCATTTTGGGGGTGAATTCTAACTGTTGAGTGCTAGAGCCCTCTTCAGCCCTGGAGAGCAACCAAAAGCAGGACCTCAAAAATCTAAGGGACCCGAGGCACAGATAAGTGCAGGACACTGAGGGCTGCAGACAATTCCACATCAATACAATCAGTAGTCCTCTGACATAAACTGGGATATGCAAGGCCCTGCTTAGGGCAGTGAGGACCCAGGACCTCTAGGAGAGGCAGGTTGACCTGGACCAGCAGTGGAATGTCAATGGGGTACCCTAGGCCCTCTCAAGTGAATTGGATATCCTTCCCAAGACACAGGCCCAAATCCATAGAGTTGGATCCAGATGGAAAGTCAGCACCCTCCAGCTGAGCATCCATATGCAGCGCTGCAGTGGCATTGCCTGAACACAGGACCCTGGAAGCAGTTCTGTTGCCCATGGGGTGTTTGAGGCATCCATATGGGGCAGAGGGCTATGACACAAGGGTTGGAGGCAACCCTGCCCCTCTTGAAGTGGCAGTGGGAGGCCAAAGAGACCCACTAGCAGTAGAAATGCTCTAGAGCGCAGGTGACAGACTCCCTCTTTCAGCCACTACTGACCAGATGAGGACCACACAGAGTCCAGATGTTGGCGTCTCCATGTTCGTGCTTACAGTTCAGAGTGTGACTCCCAGCAGGAACTCACCCTTTCTTTGAGATTCATCTCACCCATCCTGAAGAGCCAGGGCACAAAAGACCATTTGCACTGGCCATCCTTTCTTGCCTTGCCAGCCAGTGGAGGGATAAACCAGTCAAGGCACTGTGGACTTCTCATTTTGAAAAGATGATTCAAAGCTATAGGGACATATGGGCAACTCAGCTCACTTCAGCCCTGATGGGTCAAGCCCCTAAGCACCAAAGTTTGGGTGGCCTCTCTCCTCTGAGCACAGAGCCTGGCACCCCCAAATGGACTGGAGAAAATGCCTGCTGCTTGTTTCTTTTTCTCCCCACTGAGCATTGGTAGACATGGAAAATATGACTCTCATGAGCCACAGCTGCCTGATTCTGAGGGAGTTATTTTCAATGTAGTCTTCTGCAGGGGGAAATCTGAATCATCTTCCTGGGGTCTCCCTTGTCTTTGCTGCAGTGTTTACAGAAGCCATTGCTTATTACTCTGCCTCAGTTTTGTTCTTCCTCAGAGCAGGCTGAATTGGCACAAAGGTGTGGGGAGGGGTAGCCCTTGCTGGAGTTGTTGACACACTTTCCACCAGCTCAGAACTTCCTTCCCCCAGGGACTAGTTAGTGCTCGCTCCCTGCAGTCCCAAGGGGAGAGGAGATGCAGCAAGACCCTTCAGGAGGCTGATTCCTTCTATGAGTAGAGGGAGAGTTTGGAGAGAGGGCACATTCAGGTACTGTTGATGACTCACAGCAGGGACTGCTGGAAGCAGAATACAGGAGTGTAGCAGCCTGTGCGGCAGGAATTGGGGTCTGAAGAGATAAGAAGTGGACAGGAAGAAATCGAGTGTGAGATCCAGCCCTTGGGTTTTGTTCGCAGGTACCATCACAGAAGTCAGTGCTTCATGCTGAGGGTTACAGGTAGGTGCTGCATTTGCACAGGCAAATTTATTGTTACTTAGCTCATGGGAGTTTGCATGGTGTCAGTTATACAAGTCCTGTGCCTCTCTCTTGTCCTTTCCTGAGTGTCTTCCTTCCTGAGCTCACTCCTTGCTCCACATACTCCCTCTATGTCCTTGGCATTGCTGAGCTCTCTGGCAGTGAAGCTGTTACTGTTCTGTTAGAGCTGTGCTGCTGCTGTGTGGGAGACAGCTTGGAGGCACTCCCGTACCTCAGCTGGGCTGTAGGAAGCATCTGGGCAGGTGTGTGGTCCCAGGGTGCCTGCACATGTAATTTCATCTCTCACAGTGAAATTCCACTTATCTTCATCTCTCTCTCTCTCTCACACTTTTTTCTCAGGGATCAGTCTCCCATCTTCAGCTTTCTCACATTAGACCCCATGCTGCTCTCCAAGTACAGCACTGATTTTGGGGCCCTCTCTCCACAGGAGTACCTCAATGAACAGCTCTTCCAAGCCCAGAAGAGGACTGTCATGGAGTCGGTGTGATTGCCTATTTTGAGGTGCCAGTCCTTCCCAGCAACTGTCTGTTCTGTGTAGGTGACTGCCATGGTTGTCTCCGATTCACTGTAAAGTCATAAGATGGGAAACCACAGGCACATCAGTGTGTCCCTCCCCAATTTTGCAGAAATGTAAGGAGGAGGATTGGGCAGAGGGCTTTATTTCTCAGCGTGGGGTTTTCCTGTGCACGTACACAAATTCTTACTAGGTGTTTACCTCCATCACATACTAGATACTGCTCCTGCCCCATCTCAGCTCCCACTCGCCATCCCTTTCCCTATCAGAGTAGAGAGCTCTGAGAGCACATCTTGAGTGTGGAGGTGCAGGCGCTGTGCTCCTGCAGAAAGGCAGCCCAAAGGCATCAGAGACTGCAGCTGAAGGGGAAAAAATATGAAGCACACGATCTTCATTATCTTCTCTGACCTATTTCCTTCCTTCTAGAACAGTCTTGCTTCTTCACATCGCCTCATTGATTCAGGTGTCCCTCTCCTCTCCTCTCCTCTCCTCTCCTCTCCTCTCCTCTAGAACAGTCTTGCTTCTTCACATCGCCTCATTGATTCAGGTGTCCCTCTCCTCTCCTCTCCTCTCCTCTCCTTTTTCTTACAGAGAATATGGAAACTCTCAGGTGTCTGTGAACATCCATGCTTTCTCTAGAAGAAGCTGCCTCCACAACTCCTTTGTGAAACAACACATCAATAAGAGCTCTACCTTACAGCTCTCCTGCCTGGCAAGTGGAAAAAAGAAAGATCTACAACACAGCATGGAGAGAGGGGAATGGGACAACCAGACATTGCTGATGGAGTTCCTCTTGCTGGGACTGGGGGATGCCCGTGAGCTCCAGACACCTCTCTTTCTCCTCTGTCTGACCATATACACAGTGACCATGGTTGGGAACATCCTCATCGTTGTGCTCGTGGTCACAGACCCGCATCTCCACACACCCATGTACTTCTTCCTGGTGAATCTGTCTAGCCTAGAGACCTGCTACAGCTCCACCATCCTGCCCAGGCTGCTAGCCAGCTTCCTGACTGGAGACAGGACCATCTCTGTGCAGGGATGTATGGCACAGTTTTTCTTCTTTGGCACTTTTGCAACTTCTGAGTGTTACTTGCTGGCTGCCATGTCCTATGATCGGTATGTGGCCATATGTCAACCCCTGCTTTATGCAAGCCTCATGAACTGGAAAGTATGTCTCCAGCTGGTGGCTGGATCATGGGTTGTGGGACTGCTAATTTCTACAGGAATCACATCTTTCATCTCTCGCCAAAGGTTCTGTGGCCCCAGTGCAATTGACCACTTCTTCTGTGAAGAAGCTCCATTGCTGGAACTCTCCTGCAGTGACACTGAGATGATCAGAATTCTTATTATCGTACTGTCTTTCCCAGATGTAGTTTTCCCATTTCTGTTCACTCTGGCATCCTATGTCTGCATCATAGCTGCCATCCTGAGGATCCCATCCAGCCTGGGGAAGCACAAGGCCTTTTCCACCTGCTCCTCTCACCTCACTATGGTCATTGTTTTCTATGGGACCCTCATCATTGTCTACATGCTGCCCAGAACAGCGGCACTGAGACAGCTCAACAAAACATTCTCTTTTTTTTACACTGTCCTCACACCTCTCATCAATCCACTCATCTACAGTCTGAGGAACAGAGAGGTCAAGGGGGCACTGGGGAGGGTGCTAAGGAGGGCTGCTGCCTGCACTGACAGCTCCAACTAGGTGTGGATTTCAGGGCCCAAATCTGGTTCTCCTGCAAACTGACAAAGAGAACATGGGAAGGAATGTGCTCCCAGGAGTATCTCTGCAAGTGTCTGGCTTTCACCTAGGATGACAAGAGTGTCCTGGTTTCCAGTGGGATATAGTTAAATTTCTTCCTAGTGCTGTGTTTTGGATTTAGTATAAGAAGAATGTTGATAACACACTGATGTTTTTAGTTGTTGCTAAGTACCCTGTTAGTCAAGGACTTTTCAGCTTTCCATGCTCTGCCAGGTGCACAAGAAGCTGGGAGGGAGCATAGCCAGGACAGCTAAACTAACTGGCCAATAGGGTATTCCATACCATATGACGTCATGCTCAGTATATAAATACGTGGCGTGGTCCAGGAAGTAGCAATCACTGCTTGCTTATAGGTCGGCGAGTGGTGAGCAATTGCATTGTGCATCACTCATTTTGTATATTCTACCATTACTATTATTATTATTATCATTATTATTATTATTTTCCCTTCCTGTTCTGTTCTACTAAACTGTTGTTATCTCAATCCATGAATTTTACTTTTTTTTTCCCAGTTCTCTCCCCCATCCCACTGCAGGGGGTGGGGGGAGTGAGTGAGCAGCTGTGTGGTGTTTGGCTGCCTGCTGGGTTAAACCACAGCAAAGAGGCAGAGGGAGAAGAGGGCCTTAGGGAAACACATGCACAATTGAGAAGAGAAAGTAATACCTTTCTATGGGTTGCTTTTTCCTTAGAGGCAGTGAAATGGTTGGGGGTGAAACCAAATGCTGAACTTCTCTTTATCAGGGAAGTGAATAAAGCAATCTGGGTTGAAATGTGACCTTGGTCTTGGGGCAAACGTGGCACCATTTTTTCTGACTGTGAGATCCTGGGGTGGGAACTGTCTTCCTTTAGCCATACACATTTCCAGTGAGAAAGTCATTCAGACCATGACCTTGGTGTCACTTTTATTCAGTGGAGATCCTTGGCTCAACACAGCTGCTCCCATGCCTGCTGGTGCCTCCTTTCATGTGAGATGTCACTGAGTACCCCACACACCCAGGTGTTCCTGTCAGGAAGATTTGGGGACATGATGCAGTGGCCTGTATGGATATGGGGAGCAAATGGACGCAGGAAGGAAGGTGAAGGTGTCTGGGAGGGCCCCTAGCCCTAACTGTGGCCAGCAGCATTCACACCTGTTACGTCAGAGACTCCAGTGGAAACAGGTCTGTCGTAAACCCACCTTGAGATCAGTGCTAAACACAGGTCACACACGGTATGTCTTCAGAGCACCTCATTCTTTCTGCAGCGTGTCCTGGGAGTATGGGGGAATCAGGTTGAGTGGAGAAGGCCCCTTCACTGTTGTGACACTCATAAATCTCTGTTTCACCATTTACTTATTTACGGGGAATCCAGACTGCATATGGAGTTGGTGTTGGACGGTGAGAGGTTTAGTTTTCATAGGAAGCATTTGAGAAGTATTTAAGATGCTTTAGACCTATCCTACGGTATGACCAGTTTTTAAATAAGATAAAAAATTGACCTTACATCCCATCTGCTTCCCTGGACTTGTGTAGGTCCAATTTGCTTGTGTGCTTCCTATCTTAATCTTTCTTCTCCGTGGGTAATGCTTCCCTTATGCAGATTCCGCCTTGGGCTCAGGGTTGTGGTAAAATCAATGTCTCTGTATTCCTCCTGGTTAGCCCATCTGCTGACAAGTAGAACCCTGAACCAGATGAAGTCTGCTGTCATGGTTCTGATGCTGCTATTCGTCTTACCCAGTTCTCTCAGGATCTTAAACTCCACCATCTCCTGTTCACTGCAGCCAAAGCTGCCTTCAGACTTCATACCCTCACCCATTTCTTCCTTTTAGGTAAGCAACTGGTAGAGCGGATAATTTACCCCAGTCAGTGATCAGTGGATCACCTGCATTAAAAAAAAATGTTTTTAATACACTGCAGATATCACCTGAGTTGCTTGTGATCCACTGTGTTGCCCTTTCAGCAGGTATCGGGGGAGCAGGGAGAGTCACCCAGGAGAATGAGGACCTGTGATTGTGAGGCTTCCTCTAGCAGCCTGAAGAAGCCTTTGTCTACTTCCTCTCCTTCATCAGGTGGCTTGTAGTAGGTGTTCAGCATGACATCACCATGTCAGTCTGTCCTCCAAGCCTTTCCCAGAAGCTCTTGACTGTCTCTGCAGTTCTATGAAGGGAAAACCCCACACATTTGAGCCACTGCCATGTTTCCCAACATTCAGGAAACATTCCAAAAGACTAGAAGTGTCAAACATCCGGATGTGAAGATTGTGGTATCTCCTGAGCTGAAAATAAGTAGATGGCATATATAGATGTTTAAATACAGAAATATTAAGGTTTAATTTATCCTACCTCATTTTAGGTGTCAGAGCATCTATCACAGTTAAGGTCTGAATCATAACAATCTAAATAAAAACATCTGAGCTCTGCATCAGGCAACTAATCTGGTGCCCTTACTCAGGTCAGTGGGGAGAGATATTGTAGATGATGCAGAGGTAGCGATCAGGTGTAAAAGGTGATGGATCACCCATCGAAAGTTCTGTTCTCTTTGCATGGGTGAAGGAAAGAACTGAGATGAATGCCTTTGATACACCACAGGTAGCTTTACCATCTCAGAGGAGACATCTGCAAGGAATCAGTCTCATAAATCCCCCTTTCATGTTATAAATGAGCAAAAACAGTTCCAGGATGTAGCTTGTCTGAGCTAATTGAGACTTTTTCAGGTATTTATTTGGAGGTATAATTCTAATTAAAAGGAATTGATCTCCCTGACCTCCAGAGCAGGTGTCTTCACCTGAGCTATTCATCCTTGCTCCACTGATTATCAGTGGAGAGAAATGGGCAATCTCAGGCCTTAATTCACCTCCTCCAAAAGTTACTGTACAGGTCAGGCAAGCCATGTTTTAGAAGGATCAATTTTTCTCCCAGTGGTGCTCAAGAGAGTTTAAAGACTAAAGTTGGCCTAGGCAGAAGAAAATTCACGGTAGACATCCAAGTTTTGTTGAGAAGACTTCCACCCAAAGAGACACTGTCTACACTGTCCAGGGCCAAAATAGAGAGATATTGGACATGACAAAATCACTTTCTGCAACTCCTGTGTCAAGTCCAAGGGCTCAATGTGGTTAAAGGGACAGCAATTTACTTGTGCTTTGTGTGACAGATGCAGCTGATTAGAGCAACCTGCCCAACTTCTCTCCTGCACACAAAAACCCTCTCCCTGTCACCTTTTTCTCCCTAGAGTTCTTTGGACATGGGTGTGAGGTTCAGCAATCGGTTGGAGGTGCTCGAACAGGCTGGTAATGAGTTCACTTCTGATCATTTGATGAAGCAAGCCATGCACACATGACAATGCCTGTTGATCATGCAATTTGTTCACACCATTCAGCTAGATCAGTGGACGTTTTGTTCACATTGGCTTTACCAACACTTTCTGCCCTTTCTCCCAAATTATCCTTGTTGCCAAACTGTGGAGGTACAAGATGGAGAAGAGGAGTTTAAGATGGGTGAAAAATTCACTAGATATCTGAGCTTAGAGAATTCTCACCAGAGGTAAATACTCCATCTCCCATGACGGCTCTTTGATCCACTGAATTTGCAGCATCAGAATGTCTTGTCTTCACTAGAAACAAAAGGCAAAGGCTCAGACAAAAGAAGACAGAAAGAAATGCCATTGTCTTGAGAGCTTATTAAAATCCTCCTGTTTACCATCTCCCTTGCCAATAAAAACAAACAACAAAACTGGAAAAGCTCCCTAATTAGCCACATGGGAATGACTTATCTTCCAAGTCTTAATGAGTGGTAAAAAACATTCCGCACTTCAGTAAGGGCAGGGCTGGGTGGTGCTAGCTTTTAGGTCTCCTTGGGAGGATTGCACACATGCCTTTAAATTATTGCATGCAACCTGGTCAGCGGGAGCCTTGAGTCTTCTTCTCATGTTACTGTGGAAAAGCTGTTCTTCTAGGAACCCTAGGTGGACCAGTGTGTGCCAAGGGGATCCATTTCTGTCTAACTTCTCTTCAACAGTACAGTGAACTGCACAGATTCAACACCAATATTAGACTCAAGGGAAGGATGAATAAACCGGTGGGTAGCAGATGCCATTGATTTCTTATGATCTTTAAAGATGGGCTTCTGCTCATGCTCTTTTTAGCCAAGATCTGGCTTTGTCCCATCTAAAGAGATGCATTTAAATGAAGCGACCCAGTTCAGAGTGTAATTATGAAGCCTTCTACAACCTGGAGTCAGATGAGATGGGTCAGGTCCTCTGGTGATTCCTTTCATTTTTCCAGGTTTCCAAGGGCTTAATCCTCCTTCAGGGTCCCATTGCAGTTGCTTCTACAGTGTTCATTCAGTCCTATCCCCATTTAACTTCAGAAAACAGAGCCAGGTGTGGACCTTCAGGTTGTCTGAGTTGCTCCCCCTGGACCATTCCTCCACCATTATCCCAGAAGACTGAGTACACACACACACACCTCTTTGCTCCTCACCCAGCACGTGGAAATACACCTTAAGCACCAATCTACAGTAACCTCTCTCTGATAAGCACTGCACATGACCAAAGGGAGATACAGGCCTCTTGCTACACCCTCTGGAGGGTGTTCTCCACACACTAACAAGTCCTTTCCTGCGGTTGGGGGCTGGAATAGGTGGTTACTGGAAGGACAACGTTCTCCAACCCAATCTAGATGCAGTGCCTTAGTCATCAGGTCCAACTTGTAGTGACTGCTACTAGAAAGTATCCCAACTAATGAAAAATGGGGAATTGTTGAGACCACTTCTTGGGCAGGATCTCCAAAATGGTGAGGTAAAGGAAAGTCCTAGCTGCCACCCTTTCCAGGATGATGACTCCTAGCTTGCTGATGTCCTTGTCTGATCAGGTGACTCTAGTGACCACAAAAATGCAGAGGGGGGACATAGAGACAAACAGTACCATGCAGAGGAGTTATCCCTGTGATCAGGTTCCCCCCTGGCTTAGCTTGAAGGTCAAGCTGAACATGACCTACATGGCTAAGATTCTTTGAAGAGCTGCAGCACTTCCTGTTAAGGGGTACCAAATCTGGTAGCCCAGTAGAAATGTTTCCATAGTTCCATGTGTCCAGAGCCAACCAGTAGGAAGGCTCAGAATGTATTCCAAGTAAGCACGCACACACACAAACAAACCACACAGCTTAACACAGGCAGGCACACTCAGCACTCATATGAAAACAAAAGAGTACTAAGGGCTCATCTTTTTTACTCTCTCTGGCTGATCAGAAGGTCTTTTAGTGGGAAATACATGTATACATATATACAACATGGATCTCTGGAGTAGCTTGGCTTCGACACCCAGTCTACCCAGTAGCTGTCCTTTAGATCCACGAGCAGACACGAACACTCCAGACGTCTAGAACCTCTTACCCAAGGTCACATTCAAGTTGCTGGCACCTAGACCTCCATACATATGGATTTACACAGAGCAGAGAGTTCCTCATGCTGAGAAATACGTAGAGATTTAATTTAATAAGAAGGGAGAAGACACTGCAATTATCAGGCTCAGGGCATGACCAGACAAGTTTACTGACCATCCATCTGTTCACATGTGACCAGTCCTTTTTATCCCTTTTTTATCCTCTGTTTTGCCACATTTGTTCCTCTTCAAATCACCTGGATCTTTCCAATGGACATTAGGAAAAACTTCTTTAGTGATAGAGTGGTCAGGCCTTGGAACAGGCTGCCCAGGGAAGTGGTGGAGTCCCCATCCCTGGAGGTATTTAAAAGACGTGTAGATGAGGCGCTTAGGGACATGGTTTAGTGGGCATGGTGGTGTTGGGTTAACGGTTGGACTTGATGATCTTAGAGGTCTTTTCCAACCTTAATGATTCTATGATTCTATGATTTCCCCACATTTAGTTCCTCCCTTAAACATCCCATTATAAGTCTTGAGCAATCCCCACATGCTTTTACTGTGCATCCCATAATGTGTCCCATATTGCTAAGGAGTAATCCCCCTCAATTTGAGCCAAACCCACTAACTCATCTTGATGAGTCTCACATCTAGACAATGGCACTGAGGCCTAGAGTGTCCGTTCCTCTCAGTACATTATTTTGGGTCCCCGCCTGCCATTGTGCCTCTATGGTCCTCTGGGCTTGTGGAGCCTTTCATGGGCTGGCCACTCTCCTGTGATGGTACTGGGACTAGCTGGCTGAGGGCATTAATTGGGTTCCCCACTTGTCATCATCCCTTTGTGTTCCTTTGTGTGTATGCAGCCTGGGATTTTATATAATCTAACACCTCCCATTCTTCCTGTTGCACCCCAGTGGCCAATCCTTCAAAGCCTTTTTGGAGGAAGGGGAAGAGCACAAAGTCCCAGAAGAAAGTGGATAAGGTTGTCCAATCTGCCCTTGATGGAGTCTTTCTGGGAGCATGTAGCCAAGGAACAGAAGGAAGAAGGTCTCATGAACAATCAACAATCAGCCCAAGGAGGTGGTGAGCTCCCCAGAAGACAGTCCAATGCCTGGGGCATAGAAAAGAATGGGAAGGGGAAGGGTGGAGATTTGCAAAGAGGGAGGTGAGAAGTGAAGGCACTCTGCTGAAGCCAGGCAAGTGCATTCCAGTGCAGACTCTTGACTAAATGAAAAAGACCATGCAGGCTGGGGAAGGGGGTGGGAGACTGGAAAGCTGTATGCCTGGGTTTTCTGCAGAGAGTACTGGGGTATCTCTGGGTTAGAGTGTGAAGAAGGCTGTCACCAGTCTGTACTGCTGAGTTCTCTGGGGAGAGATGAGTCTGTGGGAAAGAGAGAGACCAGATATCTGGGTTCTTTTTTTTTGAGTGCTCTGTTCATGTGATGTAACCAGAAGGGTTGAAGCAGTTTTTTGATTTATTGGTAACACGTAGTTAATAGGCAGTCAGTGACCTATTTGTTCAGGATCAGCATCAGTAATACAACAGACAAACTACCTTATGAGACACTTGGGAAATGTCAGTAAGCACGTACAAATATCTAAACACTTTCCTGTTAGCTAATCCCAGAAAATTCTAATCACACACACACACAAGCACGTACACACACACACTTACACACGCATGCGCATACCCATATGCACCCATGAATACAGTTACGGGTACTCCCTCCACCCTGTCCCCCTGTGGGTTACAAGCATACATCCCCTCTTCTGGGAGTGCAGGTTCCCCCCTCCCACACCACTGCTGCTGTGGATGTGAGTGCTCTGGCTTTGGTTGTCCCCATGTCACCCCCTAGAAACTCCTAACACACTTGCTGGTGAGAAAGCCCCCTTACAGGGTCATAGACACCTGGTAGCAGTTTCCTGGTGGCATCCTCCTGGGTCTGATACTGGAGCTAACATTGCTTAACATCTTTATTACATCCCAGATGGTGGGACAGAGTGGACTTTCAGCACATTTATACATGATACCTGATTGAGAGGGAAGCAGGTGTTAGGCAGGAGGGAAGAACTTCTATTCAGGGTGCTGAGACATGCTAGAGAAATGGACTGGAAGGAACCTCAGGATGCTTAAAAAGGCTAATGAAAAGCCCTCTCCTCCAGGACAGAACAATCTCCCCATGCAACAGGACAGTCTGGGGGATGCTTGGCTAGACAGCTGCTTTCCAAAAAAGGATCTGGGTTTGCTGATGGACAACCAGTTGAACACATGCCAGCAATGTGCCTTGCAGTGATGAAGGTCTGCCACATCCTGGGCTGTCTTAGCAAGACAGCAAGGAGCATGTCAATTGAAGTAATTCTTCCCCTCTATTCAGCACTTGTGAAACCTCCCCTGCACTACTGTGTCCTGTTTAGGGCTTTCCAGGCCAAGAAACACATTGAAACACCAATGCAAGTCCAATGTAGGCCACCAGGATGATGAGGGATGCTAAGGGATGTTATAACTGGCTGCCTCCAGCAGCCTCTGGGACCTGATGATTCCTCCTGTGCAGTTGCTGGAGCCCTGCCCATTTCACCCAGAGAGCCAGTGGTCTCTGCCTCCCTGGCCAATGGAAGAGGCTGCTGCTTTCCTGTTTACAGGTTCAAACAGTAAAGAGGTTCAGCGTGTATCCCAGAGACACACACAAACGCACAGGACACCAATAGGGCTGGCTGCACAGGTTGCCACAGACAAGGCATTGCCTTCAGCAACACCCACATATAACATCACCGGAATTCACACCAGACATATAGACAGCCAAGTCCTCTTCCGCCTCTCCAGCTGATAAGGACTGAAGTTCACTAGCAAAAGCACACACGCCCCCACTTTCTAGATTCACAATCACATGCACATTCATGGATGCCTCAAATATCAGCATGGCCAGTCTGTCTGTCTAAGACTCTGTTCAGATCCTGAGATCTCTTACCCACACCACGTATCTCCTACTTGCCAGCTAGCCCATCTGGATGCTTGCTAGCAAACAGATGCACACACTCACACACTTGTCTCACAGGCATGCCCACGCTTGAGGATCCCTCAAATAGCAGTACAGGTCTTATGCTCATGCAATATCCCTGCCCAGATCTTGGGCCTCCAACTTGCCTGCTAGTCCAGCTTGAAGCTTGCCAGTCAATTGCCCACACATATGCACAGCAGGTTAGGGAAAATATAAACACACTGGTCCCCAACCACTGGCACCCAGGCACATGGGGCTTGTCACCTGTGGTGCCACACTGGTTGCTGACACTGGGACCTTGTCCACTCCAGGTTCTGGCATCACAGTCCCAGCAGTGCCTTCACTTTGATCTGACTTCAGTTGCTGGCTTCATTTCACTCCCTCTGGTCCCTTCAGGCATCCAGTCCTCACAGCATTCACACACATGGAGAGTGAAATTACATGGAAAGACAGTTAAGGAAGATTTAATCAGAAGATAGGACAGGATGCTTACATCTAACAAGCCCTTTTTATACACCCCCATATCTATTTCTCATTCTTTTTCCCTAAAAATTCCTTAGTAATTTTTCCCGAGACCCACAGGCCCTCTGAGAATTTCCCAAATCCTCATGTTCATCACATTTCCCCCTTCTTATCAGTTGTAAAGTCCAGGTGGCCCTTCTCCAAAGCTATGCCTGTATTTTCTTGAGGACCCACTAAGCAGCTATTGGAGACTTTTAGGCTTGGTTATTGTTATCCCTTGTCTAACAAGTTTGTGTCTCCTTGTGATTTTGGTTACTGCGTCCCCCTTTTTGTATTATCCCACTTGCACTAGAAAGGTCCTTGGTCAGGTAATATTAATGAAACAGAGACTCTCCCATTCCATATACCCTTACATGAGGAGCCGCTGGGAGGACTGGGTTTGATCAGCCTCAAGAAGGCTATGGGAAGACATAACTGCTGACTACAACTACCCACTGGGTGCTGACAAAGTTGGAGCTGCCTCCCTGCTGCACCTCAAAGTTGCCCACTGCCCATGGGACTCAGAACTATGGTGGGGCTGCTGCTGCTGCCGCCCACCTTCCTGGCATGGACCAGACCTGGGGCACGATCTCCCCAACCCACTTGCAGCCTGGCCCTGGAGAGGCCTTGCTGGTCCAGGCAGCCCACAGAGCACGTCTCCTCTGGAAGCTCCAAGGTGAGGACAGGCAGGGCTTGATATCATTCTCACACTTTGCCAGGCGCAGGCAGGGCAGGGGAGCTGTGGGGAAGGGCACAGAGTCCTGGTGAGAGTTTCCAGATGTTCCCACCCACACCTGCAGAGGGGAACATCTCTCTCCACACCCAGAGCTCTACCTCATGGGTGCATTTGCTGCCCTGCTGCAAGTGGCTGCATCATCCTGCCCCAGGCTGGTCAGGGTATTCCTAGCCAGGATCAGGAGGCAGATGGTTGAGAACAGGACAATGAGGGACAATTCTCAGCCAAACCTGGATGAGTTCTCCCTCCCTGTCCTGTTCACAGCCAGACCCAACAGCACAAAAGGAGTCACCTGGTGTGGTTCCACCCATCCCCTTGGAAAGGTACCAGGGTGCAGGGAGAGGAATCCACACTGCACCTGAGGAAGCAGGTTGGTAGTTGCTGCTTAGCGTTCATTGTCTTTGATCCTCTGGGGACACGGCAAGAATGGGAAGCATCCAAAACTTCCCAGAGCAGAGATTTCCAGCTGCCTGCTGCAGTTCCATGAACACCAAGGCCAGGGCTTGGCTAGCCCTGTGCCCTGGGCAGGGGAGATCAGTTGCATCCCCCTCTGGCATTGTTTCTTGCATTCTGCAAGAGCTCCTGTGAGTGTTTTTCATGCTCTGCATGGGCAGGCAGGAGCTCAGACCTCTATGACAGAAGGTGTCTTCTGTTTTTGTGGACTGAGCTGTGCTAGCCCACCTAGAATCCCTCCCCAGATTAACCAGACACACTAAACATGAAAGGAGCACAGAGACACTAGGTCATGGCTGTATCTCACACATCTTACTGTGAAGAAACCCACTCTAGTGAGTGTAGACACACAGGCTGATCTGGTGTACCTGAAAAAGTTTTTAAGTAGCTTGTCTGGGAATGCAGGCCTAAGATGTCAGCTTAAGGGAGTAAGTCATGAATACTACCCACGTTTTAGATGGAAAAGTTTCCTGGGTGTTGTGTCTGCATAAGGAGCATTTCTGTGCACCAACATATGTCTTGGCAGGAAGCCATCAGCCATATGCGGCAAACAGGAGGAGCTGGAAGCCACTGTGCAGCAGGGTAGCTATGACTTAGTCGCCATCATGGAAACATGGTGGGATGAGTCTCATGATTGGAGTGCTGCAATGGATGGCTATAAGCTCTTCAGAAGGGACAGGCGAGGAAGGAGAGGTGGTGGGGTAGCCCTATAAGTAAGGGAGTGCTTTGACTGTCTAGAGCTCAATGGTAGTGATGATGAGGTCGAGTGCGTGTGGGTGAAGATGAGGGGGAAGGCCAACAAGACAGATATCCTGCTGGGAGTCTGTTAAAGACCAGCTAACCGGGATGAGGAGGCAGACGAAATATT
>NW_009227333.1:7714-21272 GCF_000690835.1 Fulmarus glacialis | reverse complement strand
AAGGAAAGGAAAGGAAAGGAAAGGAAATAGTGATACTCTGAGCATTTAAAATATCATAGCAGAATCAAATACCATCAAAATAAAGAGACACAGATGAGTTGTAGAATGGCCCATTTTTTTGTAATTACATGATTAGATTCATTCAGTGCCACTGATCTCTTCAGATACATGTGTAGGTCTATTGATCACAAATCTGCCTCACTGTTATACTAACAGATGCACAGTTATTAATCTTGGAAAGAATCCACATCCCCTTTTCAGAAAGATCAGAGAAGCCAATTAAGGATGACATGGCATCTTGTGTGGAGGAACTGCTCTGCCCTTTCTATAAATGGGCAAAAAAGATGCCAGAACCTGTGAAAAAAATGCCAAGAAAAAATAATTGTGCCATACATCATAATCTTTTCATTCTTCCCTGCCATTTTAAGCCAATATCTTTCTCAGATTACATGTTCAATGTAGCAAGTGCAGCTTTGCAAATGCATGACACCTGCTAACTGTTCTCCTTCCCTTCTCAAACTTCTCATTTACCAACCTTTGTTAAGTGCTCCAGTGGGTTGACACAGCAAAATAAATGCCAAAAAATGCTCTCTACAAGAGCACTAATAGCTCAACAGCATGAGCCCGGCTTATTAAACCACATCCTAAGCCGTGTCTGGACTATTTGGAGACATAAATAAATAATGAGGAAAATATGGGAAATCTGTGCTCAGAAGAGATTAGTATTCAGATTGTTGGGGTTCAGTTAGTGCCAGGAGCTATATGATGTACAAAACATACTCTTTATATATTCATTTTGCAAGATAAAATCTTAAATCTATTAGCAGAATTGCCTTGATGAAGAATACTGAAATGACATACTTTACAAATAAACCAAATCAAAGATCATATCACCTTTCTTGTCTGCTTTTGAGATTTTGGCCTATCCTATTCAAACAGGTTATTTTTTTTACCATACTTACACCTGTTAAAACTGTTTTCATATATGGTTCACGTACTTCTTTGGAGATGACTCCTTCAGACACTTAAATGGCAAGACAAGTCATTGGCAACAAAATAACTAGATTTGCACTGAGTGAACAACAAAATCCCCTTTGAAAGGAACATAGGGGCAGTTTTTACCATAATTTTGGTCATTTAAATGTTGGTAATATTCACATTTTTTTTCCTTTCCCTTTTTCTCTGATAACCAGGACAAACCTTAAGAATATGAAGGTAAGTGATTTCTTGGACTTCCAAAGATCCGGGGATGCTCTTTCCATGAACGGCCTCTTTCTCTGTAGGATATCTGAAGGAGCTTACTCCTCCTTCCTGAAAGGGTAAGGGTTTCAAATCATCTAGCAAGTGCTACAAGGTCAAAGAGACATTACACAAATTATTCTCATGACACAACTGCTGTAGTAACATTTTTAGAATGACAGCAGTGCCTTACATTGCTTTTTCAATGACTGAGCTTATGAAATTCCTAGGGGAGATCAATGACATTTGTATGGTAGAGGCTTTAAGACATCTGGATACGTGGTTAAGGAGGTAAGTAGATGAAGTGTAGTGCCTACAAGGTTAGAGTCCTGAACTGAGGAGGTAAAAAGTACAGTAGGATGGCAAAGATATAATCACAATATTGGAGATCAGGATTGTAAAATGAGTTCTCTGAAAGAAGAACAGAGGAATTGCAGACATTACAGGATAAATTAGGGCTTGGCTTCTCAATTCTGCTTGAAGTCTTCATTTGCCTAAGGCTGATAATGTTAAACTTAAGTCACAATAACCTGAAAAAATGAGAGACGAATGAGGGACTGTGGCTATAGTGGAATAGCAGCTTGGGTGCAGGTGCCGGCTCTGAAGTGTTTGTTTCAACACTCAGCCCTGAAGAGGATGGGAAGTGACCTTGCCCATAGAATCCACATTCCTAATTCATCTGTTTTACTTAGCTCAAAAGATTATAAATTCTCACAGCAGTTTGTTTTGTTTTGCTGGGAAGCAGAAGAAAAAGAGGAGGAAGTGAAGGGGGGCGGGGGGGGGGGCATGTATTGCAAGATTGATTTTGGAGTCTGTAATGGCAAGTTTATTGATTCTGACTCATGAAGTATGAAGTTATAGATTTCTGTGGTGTTACAAAGCCAGCTAAAACAGCTACATAATGTCACACACTACCCAAGTGTTGGTCAATTAGATACTTGCTTTATATCTTTTGGCTGTTTATGATACATTGTAGACATGATTTAACAGCTGGATCAACCATCCAGCTTTTCTTCTTCAGTAGCAAACAATATTGTGTACTCTACAAAAACAGGGGCAAAAGAGCTACATGATTCTCCTAAAGATAAGATTTTAACATTAAAATTAAGAAGAGAGATGACAGTGGCGTTACACATTTTAAAATATTTTTAGTTAAATGCAAATTATTCTGTATTGAATAAAATTTTTGCTTTACTATTAAAAAAAAAAAAAAAAGTACTGTTATTTCTTGTGCATACCAGTGATTTGCCTGGGAAAATTAAATCTCAAGAACTGGGCATTTGTTAGTGTGCCAGCTAATATGAGTCACGCCATAACCAGATTTTTGAGAAATAAGTTCAAACAAAACTCAGAAAGCTCTTTATGCAGGAAAAAAATGTATTGTAGGCGGTATTTAGTCTTCCAGAGGTGTTTCAGCTAAGCATCATGATGACAGATTCTGGGAAAAAAGTCTTTCAGCTTGGCTTATCTACTGACTCTAGAGTCAATGGAGAGAACAAGAATGATATTTAAGTTAGACTCCCAAAGCAAGCTGTTTGCTGTTTGCTTAATTTAGGTTTTGAATGTTTTTCTTTTCACTGACAGTAGAGCTGGCCAGGTATGCAAATATTAGCCAAGGCGATCCAAAATTCTCATTCTTAATTTGACTTGGGGTGCAAAAGTATCTGTAATGCTTATATTTGACACCTCTAGAACATGATATGAATACAGTCATTTACTATTTTTGCAACTGTGATGGCTATAGGGAAAAATTGTTTCCAAAGACAAACAAGATAATGAAGAGTCTTTTTCTATTATTTTTGTCTAAAGCAAAGACAGTGCCGTTAGAAGAGTATATGGTTCCACAAATGTGTAAGGATGAATCTTTACAAGGCCTTTAAGAAATCTGTGTGATTGAGCATCACTGCACAAGTTTGTGCCGAGTTCAGCTTGCTAACATGGATATAGCTAATGTGGCCAGAGTAGCAACAGTCAGTCCATAAAAAATTTTTACAACTGGATAAAAATTATTTATTTCTCATACTAATAAATATTTCTATCTATTTCTATTTCTAAAAACATGTGCTGCAGCACTATTGTCCTGGCCCTATGCATGTGCATGTGCACACACACACGCACGCGCACACACACACACACATATACACACTCCTCTGGATACGAAAACCTTAAGTTAACAATTTAAATATGGAGAAAACACAAAACTGAGAGAAGACCATTGCTGCTATTCCTATTTCTGGATTGAACTTGGAGACATGAAGAGGTTACAACTACTTAATTGATGTTTCACAGCAAATCTGAACAATTAGAACTAAGTATTCTATGTCCCTGTCTGGTGGATTTGAGATTTTCATTCATCTCCAAATTACAGGAACAATCATGGAAACTTTCCTGATGGATCAGGCTGCCTGTCTCCAGGACCTGCTTAGAACATACCAGGGCCTTGTATATCCAGGTTTCTTTCTTGCAACTGCCAGGATATAGAAAGCAGGTGTGTGACATGGCCAGAACATGCACCATGAGCTCACATGCACCTGTGAGTCGCCCAGTTCAGACACAGTCCAGAAATCATCCTTTCTGAGTGCTGCATCTGTTCTGTTCATGGTCTAGCAGAATAAAAATTGTATTTCAGCAAAATGAAACTCCAGAGGTAGCAATCACATTTTATTACATTTAAATTGTAAATAATTACATTTAAACCACTACTTGACATACAGGTCATAAGAAAATTGTTTTTGTTTACAAATACATTCCAGAAGTATTTAATTTAGCTGTGTGAACTCCATAGCTCTCAATTGAAAGTATACATGCAAATTGTTCTCTATTCCAACAGATTTATTGGAAGATTCATACTCATATATATTGATTTCCTTGCCCAGTGCAATCCCCTTTTTCAGGGTAAAACTAGTAAGTAGTTCCCAGCAGAGTTTTCCCACAATAATAAAATGAAGAAATGCTAAGATTTTGTAGAGTGGACATGTTAAGTAATTTGGAACAACAGATTTTCTAGTTGTCTTAATTCAAATATGGCAAAGTACAAGAAGCCCCAGAATCTTCAAAAATGTATTTTCCAAATGAGGTCTGGCCAGATACCTGTCTAATTTTCTTCAATTTGTCTCAAGAAAACATGCATTAGAATTCATGAACTCCTATCTCTGCATCTTATATTTGTTTCATTAAGTTTCACTGCTCCTGAGCTAGAAGTATCTGCTTCTGTAAGTGTTGTTTTTAAATAGATCCAAACAGCATGAGCAGTTTCTGAGTAAATTTTATACATTCATTTCTTCAGTTAATGGATTTGGGGACCCTCCTGCTTTTCACTGCCATCTGATGAACAAATGTACATGCTCCTCACTACAATTTAATAAAGGAGTTATTTCCATGTAACTTTTATGCAGAAGCAAAGCAAGAACAATACTTACATGATGCTCCACAAAATAAAATTTGCTTACACCAGCTGTTGAACTTGTCTCTAGCTGTTAGCTACAACAACATAGACTAATGTAGAGAAAGAGAGGCCCCACAGGAAAAAAAAAAAAAAAGCCAGGAAATGTTTGGGTGACAAACATTTTATTAAAAGTGATTTTTTATAATTAAGATATCCCGCTGGAGGTGGGTTAGGTAAGTGAGGTAAAAATACATGTATCCAATGAAGAATTTATTCATCTTCCAGAAACCAAAAAGGGGTTTTTTGCTATCTCTGTAACCTACCTAACTAATATGGATCTCCCTGTTTCTTCCATTGAATTATGATAATTAACCATATCGTAGGCTGCATCAAAATAAGCATGACCAGCAAGTTGAGGGAGGTGATTTTTCCCCCTCTACTCTGCTCTCGTGAGACCCCAACTGGAGTACTGTGTTCAGCTCTGGGGCCCCCAAAACAAGGAGGACATGGACCTGTTGGAGCAAGTCCAGAGGAGGGCCACAAAGATGATCAGAGGGCTGGAGCACCTGTCCTGTGAAGAAAGGCTGAGAGAGTTGGGGTTGTTCAGCCTGGAGACCAGGGAGACCTTATAGCAGCCTTCCAGTACCTGAAGGGGGCCTACAAGAAAGCTGGAGAGGGACTTTTTACAATGGCATGTGGTGACAGGACAAGGCTTTAAACTGAAAGAGGGTAGATTTAGATTAGATAGAAGGAAGAAATTCTTCTTTATGAGGGTGGTGAGGCACTGGAACAGGTTGCCCAGAGAAGTTGTGGATGCCCCATCCCTGGAAGTGTTCAAGGCCAGGTTGGATGGGGCTTTGAGCAAACTGGTCTAGTAGAAGTGTCCCTGCCCATGGCAGGGGGGTTGGAACTAGATGATCTTTAAGGTCCCTTCCAACCCAAACCATTCTATGATTCTATGACATGATTCTATGAAAGTCACAGTAATTACGAAAGCAAATTTGTAAATGGAATTAAATTTCTAGGAACATGAGGGAACTTGACCGTAATTTGCTATTTCCTTCCAAAATCTCTATGATAATGATCCTTCAGTTTCAGCAAAATCTGAAGACAATAAGAAAACCCAGAGAAGCTGAAGAACAGTCAGGATCAAATTCTCTTTTTCCAACTGATTTTTATACACCGTTCCTCGGCCTGGTTCTCAACTAGTGATATATGATGAAAGCATGGTGAAGTTGAGGAAATTACCATGCCTTACTTATTCATTTACTGTTGTTGCAGTTCCAAAGCATATAGATTGCATCGTTATCTATATTGCTCTTTCCTGCTGGACCTGATAGGCCTTGTATGAGGCCAGGTTGCTTTATGTGAAATGGAAGAACAATCACAGCAGTGGTTGACTTCCCCTTTTCCCTAGCCAAAATAACTGAGCCAACTCACAGTGGGAGCATAAATATTTGGTGTTGAGCTTCACCAGAAATAAGTTATTAACTCCTAGGATGTAAAAGGAAACGGGAGGAATTGGGTCTGTGAGCTACAATGCCTCCTGTGGTTGTGGTGGGAGGTGGGCACACACTTCAGAGTTGTGCCTGAAGTCAAACTCCAACCCTTTGTAGTTTTGCATGGATCTCACCAGTTTAATGTTGCTTGCCATGAACCACAGCTATAATCTTAGTTTGAAGGGGAAAAAGAAAAAGATTACATTGAAAGAAAGTTCTCTTTCTTTTTTTTTTTTGGACATCTGAGTAAGTTAAGTAAATGTCATGGATCAGACCCACAGCTTGTGTAAATCAACTCCACTCTATTGATTTCAGTTCAGCTGAGAATCTGGCCCAGTAATTTTTAAGTCAAACAACATAATCTGATTTGCATGAAATGTTACATGCAAGAATGAACTGGGAAATATGGTGTGGGATCCTTATATTCAGCTTTTTAATTACTTTTCCATAATTCTACAAGGTGGAGATTATTACATTCAGAGGACAATGTTTGATCCCCTTCGGTTAATTTAAATCTCATTTAAAAGTTCCTGTGGGACAGTTTTGGATCAGAATGTCTGAGACCACAACTGTGTTTACACCAACTGCAGTAAAAACATTTGAGACATATAAGACAAAATAAGCAAATCCTGTTTAAACATCAGGATGTTATCCTGTTTAAACAAAATACTTTTCAACATCAAACTACACACACATATTTACTTATTTTCCTCATACAACTCTTATGAGGCAAATAAATACTTATCTTCAAATTACATATGGGAAAACTCAGAGAGGTAAAGTGAATTGCCTTCTGCTACAGCAATTTTCAGATGTAGGTTTGGAACTTGGGAGTTTTTGGCTATTAGATGTTGTGCCCCTCTTCTAATTAACTTGAGGCTGGGTTTTTTTTTTTTTTCAGTTAGCAAAAGAGAAAAAAGAATTTCCTCTGTTCTTTCACTTTCTCAGCATTTCTACATTACTCTCTCTACACATCATTCTTTATCTGTATCTTTGTTTCTGGTAGATTCCTCTGTCTCACCTGTATGTCATCTCCTCTTCTACTGCACATAAAAGATGATTGCTTATGATCTAATTTCAAAAATAAATGAGATTATTTCCTTCCTATTTACACATACACAACAACAAAAATAAGAAGACCTTATATCTGTGTGAAGACTGATAGGATGATTAGGGATATGTTTTAAAGTGTTTAAGTCTTCTTTAGACAACCAGTGTCTTGCTATCACACATAACTTTTTTTTTAAATTATTTTTTAAAAAGAGTTTATATACTGGAGTAGGAGCATGGGCACCTCGGAATGAATTTGTTTGTTCTAAGGTATGTACAGACATATTCCTAACTATTCAACTTTTGTCAGACCTCCAGACTCTCCCTTCTCTTGCACTTCACATCCACTTTAGCCTATTTATCTTTTGATGTAGTTCCTTTGTTTACAAATTTTTATGTCCAGGTTATGGTTTTTTTAATGTTGGAGGATGGCCAGGAGAGTCATTTGTAATACATGACATGAGTGAATAATACAGGACTTATCAATTCTGGCAGCTGTATCCTCCCAAATAGTTTTAGATATATAGTCTTATAATTAGCCAAAGATTGTCATCATGCTCAGGCATGTCTGGAGAAGAATCATTAGAAGCCAGACTTCTATAAAATATTGTCTGAATAATTGAAGCATATAGGTACTTTGAAAGCAGCCCCAATAGGCAAGTCGAAGCTCAGAAGAGCTGACAAAATAACAGTGGACAAAAACAGGAAAATGGAACCTCTGGAAATATTTTTAATACCTAAGAATATGACAGCATTTTTGCAAGCAACTTGACTCTTTCTAAAGGTTGCTACAGCTGATAATTTTCCACAAAGAATAAAAAAAAAAGAAATACATTGAGCAGATAAGCTAGCATGGCTGGTGCCCAGGAACCCGTTGTGAGATCCTTTGACTTCATGCATGTCCTGGTGTTCAACCAAGAAAAGATTCACACAGGGCAGCCAAGAACTATATTACCCAGCAGATTTGGAGATTACACAGAAACCTTAGGTGGTCAGCTAAACAAAAAATGCTGTGCAGGACAGCTCTGCCAGCAGCCAGCAGGAAAAAAGCTGCATAGCAGAGCTCTATTAATAACACTTATTCTTTTATCATGATTCAACAACAAAGATGAGACAAACTATGTATCTGTGTGAGTATCTGTGTACTGGATATCCAATGCCATCATTTAGTGAAGGAAGAAACTCTTCGGGTGGGATTCAGTTTGAGACTAAGACACCTAAATCTAGGTGTCTATCTTAAGGTCTCTATATCACCTGTAGACCACAAGATTGTATTACACTCAATGGAAATCTTGTCAGTTCACTTAGTGGAGCTGAATGATTCTGCTAAGTTTAGATTAGATTCTTAGGTATTGCTAAAACACAGGTGCCTGGAGGCACTTTAGGAGCACTGGAATACCTAGTATCCATCCAGGAAGACAATAATCCATAGGTCTCGTGTCATATCTGCCAGCCCATGCAAAGGCATTGGACATGTAGTACACTGTTACTCTCTTACAGATGAGACATTTACGTGTGCTGGCAGATCTAACACCGCATCCATGGGAGACACATGCTTTCCTGCACCAGTGGATGGAAGCCAGGGAGGAGCAAAAATACGGCTTCTCGAATGGTTCTGGATTCTTGTCTGCAGAAAGTATCCTGGACTCTTTCAGTTGGCTATTGTCTCTTTTGCCCATTTTGCAGCTGTCATCATGCACAGTGGCATTCCCACCTACGATGGCAGGAGTGCAGGGCAGGGAGGGCAATGGCAATGTGCATCATTATTCTGAGGAACAGCTCCATGATTTTGTCCTTCTTTGTCTCCACCACAATGCCTTCCCTGGCTATGCATTCCCTTTTTGAGGTATGTTGTCCTTCCCAGTCCATTAAAAATGTGTCAGAAAACAATTCTTCTATAGGTTTAACTTCCAGTCTCTCTGCTAGGATAGATAGCTGACTTATTAACAAATCTTTCACATTTTTTTTAAAACCAGAAATTCATCAGGCTCTCTATGACCAGGAATAATTAGATAACACTCAACAATTGTATAGAGCTTTACAACCATCAGCTAACTAATCTTCCTGACACCCCTGTGCAGATATAATTAAAAAGTCTACAATCTATGTACAAGAGCATTTCTTATTCTAAATATAAACAACACCTTTTAGTTTCTGCAAGTTTTGTTTTTTTTTTTTTTTGTTATTTTCATGTTTTATTTCATTATTCCTGTTTTTAAAGGTGAAGACAGACAAGGAGACAATAAAGGATATAAAATTGGTTTCTATGTTACTGAGAACACGTCATTCAAGTCAAGGGCTTCTCTTTTTTTTTTTTTTTTTTTTTTTTTTTTTTTTTTTTTTTCACAGTTTACCTCCCCACGTTTTTTTTTTTTTTTTTTTTTTTTTTTTTTTTTTTTTTTTTTTTTTTTTTTTTTTTTTTTTTTTTTTTTTTTTTTTTTTTTTTTTTTTTTTTTTTTTTTTTTTTTTTTTTTTTTTTTTTTTTTTTTAAATCTAGCTAACAGAAAAGATATTAAAAAAAAGCCTAGCTGCAGTTAAAAGGCATATGGTCACATGGTAAAAAAATGTGAGATCTAAATAAAGCTTTTTCCTTTAGGATCATATAATATAACTCTAGTCTTAATATTGGAATTTATTTTACTTCTTCTTTTATTCAAATATGAAAAAAAGATAATTGAAGGGAAAATTAAGCAATAAATACTGAGTGAAGGATGAAAAATACAGTAAAATTACCTATTTAGACTTAAATGGAGCACAATTTTACCTTTTCACTCAGCAAAGGATATCAAAAGCACATAAGTGAAAGAAAAGCATATTAAGAATGAAAATAATTTTTCTATTTAAAATTAGCAGCTAGAGAGTTAGAACTTGGTATTAGCAAATTGTTTATTGGACTTAACTCTAGTGATAGTCCCAGAGCATTGACTGTAATCAGAGATCTGTTTGCAAAGGTAATCCATTCAATTTATTCTTTTCTTCCCTTCACATAAAAAAGAAAAGCTTTCTTTATCACCGCTCCTAAGTCTTACTCTTATAAAAATGTGACTGGGGGGAAAAAAAAAAAAGAAAAGAAGAACATAGACTTTTAGACTGGTTAAGTTTCATTAAAAAACCTCACAGCTGACAATTATTTCCAAGTCTGAAAGGACTTAAGAATATTATTCCATTATAAGATCACCACAGAATTATTTGGAAAAAACATGTAAAAAGCAATTTCATAACACTAAAACAAGCAGGTAGCGTTGTGGGAGTGAGTAGTCCCATGTTCTGTCCCCATTCTCTGTTCTTATCACACTTTTAACTGCTTGTATGGGCAAGGATTCCTAAGCATTCAGCATTAAAATGAACTGCAAGAGCTAGTATGCCATCAGAAGACATGATCTGAAAATATCTGTCCAATAGTCAGGAAGGAAAAAGAAAGTTAGCAGCAGGGAACTGGATTAAGGCCAATGGTACAAATAATGAAAAAAGGGTATCCCATATACAGGTGTCAAGCAGCTTTTAACTTCTCAAGTGAGCTGTGAAGGCATGCTTACAAATGTGCGTGACACACTTATCATTTAAGGTCCAAAGTGCATAGCTGTATCATGGCTTGCAGTGAAATAAGAAACCATAGTGCTTTTCCCCACAGACTTCCCCACATTTGACTGCTTCCAGGCTGTAAAGCAGAAGCTGTACATCTAGAACTTCCCTTACCTCCAGCCTGTAGTGAAAAAACTAGCAAAGCCGAGGGCCGAATGATGGGACATGGGTTGATGAAGGAAGCATGACTAGGAAGCTGCGGACCAGTGCCTATACACTGTCTGCTGACTGATTTGCTTGAAACATTGGCTTCAACATCATCTCACTTGGTTGACAGCAAAGACCAAGTTTTGTCTGAAATGAAAGTACCAGCCCAATGGCTTAGTGTGCTTTCAGTTCACGTATTTGATAAACCTGTTCCATCTGTCCTTTTGTATTTGCACAAACAAGATCTTCAAGAAAACACATAGCACTATTGGAGTTCACCAAAATCTAGCTCAGTAGCTAAGGTGAGGCAGGCAGAGGGGCAGTTCAGTGTGATACCTGACCCAGCTTCCATATATATATACACACACACACAATATACACATATAAATGTAACTTTCAGCAGCTTTCTGTTATTTTTCAGATCCATTCCTGCATTCTATGTCCAAGACAAATCTGTCAGATGAAAGGAAGAATAATTCACAGCCTTTTAGCTGGTCTTACAGGGTATGTCTTTCTTCCATTTGAATGTCTAGTGGTTGGTGAACAAGCGTGTACAGCTCAGCAGAGAATCCTCGAGTGACTTCTGGTGTTATTTTGATGGTATTAAGACAATGGTGCATTATAGCATGATATGTCGGGCTTTTTCTCTGAGCTCTTCCTTTCCTTCTGAAGGAATGCTCATGTTTTCTAAATTGGAATGAGTCTTTTAACTTAGAACAGAACCTGTCAAAAGGAATCTCTCTCATTTTTTCAGCTTTGAAACTAAGTGCATTAAATGGAATTGTAGTAATTTTCAGTGATTGCAGATTTGGGATTATGCATTTTTCTTTCAGAGAAAGCAAAACACTTCTCATCAAAGACATTTGCACAGTAGTGTATTAAACACTAAATTGGACTATTTGTTTCAAGTAATTCAACTATTTTCAGATTTGACTTCATAATAATGTTCAACAACAAAACTGGAGACGGTCAGCAATATCTCCTCGTAAATAAATGTATAAGACAAGATGATATTTATCCAAGACAGAAACTTTATATGACTTGAAACAGAAAGGGTGTTTAATTAATTAAAAGAAAGGGTTTAAAATTCAAACTAGAGGATCACTTCAACCAACATTTCTAATAATACGGTGATATAAATGTCAGGGAAAGATATATATTTTTCCTTACAGCTGTGGGCAACATTTTCACAAGGTAAGACATGAAAAAGTCTAGAGAGTGGGAATGGTGTGTCTAGGTCCAAATTTATGATCCTGAAAACCCACATTCAACTGATACCTGACTGTCAGAGTGCCAAAGCATATAGACACGTTAGTGCTTGAAATGAACTTTCCTCAGGTGCCTCTGCATTCCCAGCGTAAGTTCTACTTTTATGTGCCGGAGCAGCTTTACCCAATCAAAACCCAATCAAAATCTAGAAAGCAAATTTTTTTCTTCACTTGAGTCCACTGTACACCTATATTAAGAAACCTGCACTACAGAGAATGCAGAAGTGGCTGCCATTTTCTTTTAAAACCCAGCTGCGGGGGGAGAAAACCCAGGAGATAATTCTTTTACAATAACTTTCTTCTGCACAGTAGCCAAGGCATAAATCTGGACATGACTGTGAAAACATTACAGAGACCAATTTAGTGGGGTAAGGATGCAAAGTAGTGACTTAAATTCTAACATCTATTTAGGGAATCATTATTTTCTTACATTCCAGACCCATTCTTTAAAATCTATAAATGTTCTTTGGGAATGGATTGGAGTCCAGGTGTCCCTAACCCGGAGCATGCCTTAAGGATTAGAATACCAGCCACACTCTGTCTTGCGCTCTGAATTCTTGCAGTCTTTCCCCCAGAGTAGCTCAGGTTCAACAGGGAGATGTAGATGAAGCGGGTCCTGCCTAGCCTGTTATTTGGTGCTTAAGTCCCTCTCCTGGTTGCGGGAGCTGTAGCTCTGACATCCCTTACAGTGCTGAAGCTCTAGTATCGGCGTCCATATATTTCTGTGTAAGCATTTCAATTATCAGAATTAATGGCAATAAGATTCTTCACCTGGCTGTAGCTTTTAATTAAAACTCTAGACTGTCAGAGTGTATTGACTTGCTAAGATCATACCTTACATATTGGGAATTCCAAATGAGTAGTTGCTTCCCAGCCCATCTGTGAATCATAAAGGGGCTTAGGTGGGAACCAGGTGCGACTTTCAAACATATGTTAGAACTTAGATTTAAGCACATTATGAACTTTATCTTCCAAACCAAAGGTGTCCAGATTTTCATGCCACCAGCTCAGGTGGAATGGATCAGTCTTAGACATAAATGCTTTAAATTCTCTCTGACTATCAGATTAGAGAGAATTAGGCAGTCTGAGTGTCAACCTGCATGATAAAGGACATTTTTTTAAGCTTCAAATTTCACCACACAAGAGAAGTATTTTTCCTTTTGAATCACTTTCAGACTTTTTTTTTTTTAATTTTGTATCAGCCAGCAACTAAAATAATAAATAAATAAAGAAGTGCTTCCTTACTGATCCATTCCTAAATCAATTAAATATTTCTCTAATCAGCTGCAGATTTAATGAAAGAGGTGAGAATAGTTCTGAGAGGTTAACGGTAGAGAAAAATCTGCAATCCTCTTCACCTGTAAACTTGTAAACCTCTACAAATCTGG
>NW_009227333.1:0-7685 GCF_000690835.1 Fulmarus glacialis | reverse complement strand
TCCCCCTACATGAGAAAAAAAGGAAAAGATAGTGAAGAGGAATCTATGTTAATTTGTGAATGATGACACATATCCCCCTCATGAGTGGGTATTGGTTAAATCTAGAAAGAGTATCAACTTAGCCCTGATACAGCCCCATGCTTAGGAGGCTACTTTCAGGTGTATTACTTTGCTTTTTGTGTTTAACACTGGCTTCATGGAGGGCTTAATACATTCCTTCTTCTAAAAAAGATTAACCTTCTTCTTTACAGGTGACACAAGTCATACTTATTGGCAACACTTTAACTGTAGAATTATGATATTTATAAGACTGGGTTGCATACAAAGGAGGCATAATACAATCTAAATAAATGGCGAGCAAATGTTTCTTTTCTATAGTAAGCTGCAGTTCACTCTCATGACAGAGCAAATGAATACAAAAATGAAGGTTTTGTCTCTGTTTCACAGTGACTATACAATAAATACTTCCCTGGAAATGTTAAGTGTCAACAGGCATGTATTTTCTATCAAATTATTGTTTCATTTTTATGGAAGAGAGAGTATTCTCTAAGTTGTTATAAAAATTGTCACAGTGTGTCTGCTTGCTTGCTTTCTTGCTGCTCTCCTGCTTTTTTTTTTTTTTTTTTTTTTGTATACAACTACATTTGGGAAAGGTGTAAGTGATGAGATATTAATGAAAGATTATGAGACTTCACTGTAACTGTGTAAGCTTAGAGCATGTTCTTTCTCTCTCTCTTCCTCTCTGTACACATACCACACGCATACATGTATATACAAAGATAAAGGCATTATAAAAAAGCAGATAAAAGCTAGATAAAAGCACATATAAACAGTGTCCTGGTGACAATTCCTAGAAGCACTGGTTGTATCTATATAGATGTGCCATAAAGCTGTGAGCCTGCTTTCAGGTTTCAAGTGCACTAAATTTATGTCTACACTATATATCTTACTGTTGAAAAGCTAGATGTTTTTCTATTGATCACAACAATTTCGTGTCTAGTTAAAATGCACCTAGTGATACACCTAACCTATTAAGTCAACTGCGTCTCCACTGTGAAGTGGCAAAAAAATTCCCAAGCCTATTAAATTGCATTACTTTTTGTAACCCCTTCAAGAAGATGACAGAACAACTTTTTAACTAAGGTCACATAAGGTATAACATTTCCTCCTCTTTGTTGTTGCACTCATTATTTTTGTATTATATTCTTAGATATGATTGGTAATATCTAGATATGGGAGAGTATGCTGTCTTTCTAGCAGACACTTGGAAAGTTTATGAGGACAGAAGCTCCAGTTTTCTCTGGCCGCTGTCAGCAGATGTACTTGCCAATGAAACAAGAATGAATAATGAGTTGCTATGACATGTCAGAGGTTTGGAGATGTGTCCAAAGAGAGAAGTTTTAGGAAAGGGATAATTTTTGCATTGTTAAGACAGAGAAAAGTAGATGGGGACAAATGGCAAAACAATTTGTTTATTAAAATTTGGCTTCTAAAAATGAGTGCTGTGAAAGCACATAATTGACTGGGAGATACTTCTGGTCTGGTCTGACTCTTGGCAACTTTTCACCTGCATATGGTATGATTAGCAAACAAGGACTGTCTGCCAGTATTCCTGGAGAGTTCGGACTGAGCTTGAGGCTTTTGTGTTTGGACACAGATCATATATAGGTCTTTACGACAGGTTAAGTTGTCTCCAGGCAACCTGTTGAAATAGATGGAGACAATCAGGAACTCATTACATGGGTGCACCAAAAAAGTAATAGGAAATACCTTGCAAACCAGATTCCCTTCCTCTTCCCCCCTTCCCCCAATCTTCATTCACTCAGTTTCTGTTCTCAAAACCTACCAGCAAGATGTTATTCAACCTGCCCTCACTTTTTTATTCAGACTTTATTATCCTGGGCCTCATCTTGTTCTTGTTAACCAAAACCCAAGCAATAAAAATGCATTCACTGTTAAATGCAAATGTTATTCTATTAACATCATACACACATCCATATTTTTGGATGTTTCCTTAGGAAATGCACAGTGCTCTTTACTCAACAAAGTAGGGAAGTCATAACATTCTCCAATAAGCCTGAAAGCATTGATGTTATATTTCAAAATGCTTTGCAGAAATTGAACATACGTGATTATTCAATTATGACTGAAAAGCAGGTACGTATATGGTAGAAGTAACTACTTGTTCTAGGTTGGTAATGGTGGAGAATGAAGTATAATGTATGGCTTAACTAAATTTTCAGATGACTGGATTTACATTTACCTCCAATCTTTTTTTTTGTTAAGATATTTTTTAATATACAATACTTTTTTTCTAATGAGATTCAAAACCAGAAAAGATGTTCATGACCTTGGAACATTAGGAACCAGTTCAAAACCTACTGACTTCAGTAAGTTTTGGACCAGAGGTGCCAATGAAACAATGGGGAAAAATTGATGAATAAAGCTCATTCAGAGTGGGGTGAGGAAATTCTGTTTTGATAACGAAAGATATTTTTCATGTCTCTCACTTTTTTCCACATATATATTTGCAACCAGAAGCAGAATAAGACATTAATACGCATTGCCAGGTATTGTCCATCTATCAAACACCATTGAAATGCAGGAATTCTAACAATGCTGTTACAGATGAAAGCTTAGGAATGGTATACTACAACACAGAAATGTTAATCTGAAGCTGTTTTCAGGATACCAACCTATGGCCTGATATAGAATCAGGCCCACAGGGGAAATAAAGAGGACTGGAAAAATAAATTACAAGTATTACTACTATTCTACAAGAAAAGATAAACAAAGTAATATTTCATAACTGTCTTCATGTCCTATCTTTGAACAACAACAGTACACGTATACTCAGCATATAGCTATGTTGTTACATCATTGTGTGATGTTTTACATCCAGGAATAGCAAGCTGGAATGTCAAAACATAGAATTTTCAATGCAGTCACATCAGCAGCAGAGTTACTCTTTCTTATTAACAATATGTGTTCAGAGGAGTAGATAATTTAACAAATCAAAGTCCTGTATAGGAAATGTTAGCACATTTAGTGATATTTGAACCACAAAAAGATGAATGGTGTGACTCTGTTTTCTGAGATTAAGACCTAGTATGTCCTGATTTGATGAGCAGTTTGAAGGAAAAGGAATTTTTAAAAGGCCTACCTCATAGCTAATTAAAATAAAATCTCTTTTATGAAAGCAGTATAGTAAACTGACACAATACTTTGATTTTTTTTTCTGTAAGTGAGAGCAGTTCTCGTGTGAATTGTTTGTGGTTTTAATTATCTAAATAAAGACGTATAAGCAAATTTTTTTGCAAAAAAAATGTTGTGAAGTTTTAACATATACGTATATTTGGGTTGTTATCAGCACATTGTATTTCTTCCTAATTTGATATGTCAATGGCTTATGTAGTTATAAAGCCAAACAGGTTATCCCAAATATTTATCATCCTAGAAAGCATAACTCTTTCAAGAAGTCTTTGTTGCCTTCCCAGCTTTAAATAGATCTTAAACGAATGCATGATTCTTCCCATTGGTAAATTATTGTCTTTGTAAATACAATGACCGTGAAGCCAATGCATTACAAGTTATGAACCTGAAAATCAAATGCTTCTGCCCAAGATGTTGAATGATTAATATTAAATTATTTCAGTGTTCTACGATGGAATACCATTTCAAGTAGGGTATAGTTCCACACAAAACAAAACAAAACAAAACAAAACAAAACAAAAACAACAAAAAAAGAAAAAAAGAAGGAAAGCCTATTTCTGTAAGTATAACATAATAAAAAAAAGCAGAACTAGTTTCTGCTGTTTTCACACATGTTTTGTAAAGCCTGAATTTGTCGGAGATACCACACAGGAAGTCTTCTCAATGTGAATCAAAATCATTAAATGTTATTAGAAATTGTGCTTTTGTTCCTGCAAATACTTTTAAATAAACAGGTAGTGGTGAATGCTATTTAGCTAATCAGATTCCTTTACCATTTGTTTGGTGTTTTATTGTTCCACAGATGAGGTTTATTTGTTATGAATACCAGAGAGCCTTGTGCAGATTCAATTGGGGTTGGCCGTATGCACAGAAGCACATGTTTGCATAAGGGCTGGACCAGCTTACATTCCACTAACATTTTGAATCAGGATATGTGAGAACATCGCTTTTTCATTTCCTACAAAGATATTAAGACAAAGTTTCCTTATTCAGCAACATTAAAATTGAATGTCATGTTATACTCATGATATTATTGGACATCAAGTACTCTGGTAAACAGCTGGCATAATCCTGGATTGCACATCTGGTAGGTGTGGATGGAATTCATTAGAATAAGTCTTCCATAAATAATGTGCCAAAGCTTTGATATAACAAGTGCTTATGCCTGATGGCAGCCATTTACCGTTTGCCAGTTCAAATGTGCTTCCAGTGTTGGAATTCATCCACACTGGCACTTGAAATATTGAGAATGAGCTCACTACATTTTGGAGGTGAAAGTTGAAGTAAGGGATCCATATACTCAGCTGCTATGAACTGCAGCAGCTCCAGGGAAGTGAACAGAAACACCTTACCTTGTAGCTGAAATTTTGGCCTGTATACTTCCACTTTTAGCCAGCTTAGTACTATTTTAGAGCAATTAATCATGGGGCATATCATTCTAGAGAAATAACCTTGAATAGAGACGTCCCCTTAGACAAAAGCCTAAAACAAAAAGCGAGGAAGGACTTTACGTGTTATCATAGAACAATAGAAGATAGATCTAGAAAGAACCTTGAGGAATCACCTACACTATCTTTCTGCTCCAAATGTATTTACCTCTTTCCCAATAGATGCTTGACTAATCTGTTCATTAATCATTTATCATTAATCCCAGCCCAACATCATCAGCAGAAAGTAGTATACATAGCTCCCCCGTGTCCCTCACCCCAGATGCAGGGAAACGTCTGACATTTTTTCTCTTGATAGGACATGTAAGCAAATGATCATCATCCTTGATGTTTCCAGATGTAACAGAAGTGTTCAGCTGAAGTGCTGACAAGAGGTTGGAATATTTAAATCTGGCCATGAAGCTAGTGAAAAAGGACCACAGAATAATAATTCAGATATTTTCCTTTGTGATTCAGAGGATAGTCTCATCTAAAAACTGATCAAAAGGAAGCATCATTCCCTCCAGACGTTCCATTATAATGTATTCTTATTGTTTGTATTTTATTTTAAACATGCTGCCTTTTCTGTAAAAAATCTGTTCTTTTATGCTGCCACATATATAAAAATTGGTTTCCAAGTGCTATTAAATCTCTCTTATATTTGCCCCGGCAATAATAAAAGGCTTATAGAATTCAGTACTCAGCTCTCAGTATGGTCATATTAAAGAAAAAGAAGCTGAACTGAAATGCATAACAAATACAGAAAAGGCACTTACTTAATATCCCTGGGTAATATTTTAAGAGGCATGTAGGTTGTTTAGTAACATAAACCAAAAGATTTAGACTCCTAGGTGATTCGGGCACTTCCAAAAAATTAATTTCACAGAAAAACCTTGAGAAAATAATTTTGCCCCTCAAATGAAATACTTAAATTAGATTTTAGCTGAATTATAATCAACGATCAAGGCCTTACCCAACTGATTGCTCTTCCTAAATAGATTGCACATTATCTATTTCTCTGCAGAGTAATTTCTTTTTATGCCTTTATGCCCTATCGAGCCACAGCTGATCAGAACATCTTTACCTGTGTAAGTGAACTGCAAAGCATTAAAATGTCACCCTTCATTACACCTTAAAAATAGATACAAGTAGCTCAATTTTTTTTCTTCTTGTTGTTGTATTTTATTGTTGTTGATAAGGATTCTGTATACATTTTATTCTTAAATTTCTCACTTTTATATCACAATCTTTATCGGGATGACCTGGGACCAGAACTGACGTAAAAAGCACACATTCATTTAGCAAGATGAGAGAAGTAAAAAGCATGTTCATGAACATAGAACAATTTTTACTCATTGGCAATAATTGCTTCTTATTAAACTTGGCAAGAAAGATGAATCCAATGCTCCAAGAATTTTACTGTGACATCAGAAAATTAATAGAGGAGCACAGGAAAAAATGCCTGGCCTAGAAAATAGGTGAAAGCCAGAGCTGTGTGGGATAGTAAGCATCTAATAAGAGTTATCTATAACCCAAAGTTGAGAGGAACAGGGCAATGTTTATCTTGACTTGTATCATCAGTTATTAACTGTCTTTAAAAGCATGTGGATTTCCTGTCATGTTGACAAGCTTCCATGTTATTATCTCTCCCGCTGACTGTATAGGAGAACAATAGAGAGGAGAAAAAGGTAAGGTGTTTTTGAATTAGCAGTCCTAACTTCTCAGTCTCCCTCCACTTAAAATTCAGGGGAAAAGGAGACACTGTTCTGGTGCTTACAGTAATAGTAGTTTCAGTCTCAGAGAGGCAGTGTGGAATTACAGGTTTACATTTGTGCTTGCCATCATATCACTAGTTCCTTTTAATTCAATAAATGTTCTCATTTACAGTTAGTCACAGTTTCCCTCTAATACATTATTGTCATTTAATACTATACGGTTCAAAAATAAGAAAGATGCTGCAGAACTGCTGGTTTTTTTTATTAAAAGCATTTGATAGCAGCCTGAAGATACTGCCTATGATATCAATAGCACAACTTCAACTGATTTCAAATGAATGACGGTTAGGCCAATGCCATAATGTACTTTAGAAAATCCCGGCCATCATGCTTTGTCTTCATCTTTTTGAATCCTCTGCACAGTGACTATGCTTACAAACACAGCGGAGGTTTAGCAAACCTAATGATGTGGCAAGTCAGCTGTAGCTCAAACTGTGATCTGATGTTGAATGTACACTGGAAGACTAATGCAATAACGAGAAGAACAAGCATCTAGCATTTCACAAAATAAAAAAAAAACCAACCTTGCTTGTATTATGACTGTCTTTATTGTTACAGACAATAATTGTCTGTAGATTGCAGATAGAAAGACATTATATGTCAGCAAAGAGTTGCAGGGTTTTTCTGAATTTGTTTTTGGCTTGGGGAAATCAAAACTCAGTTTTGTTCTATTTTATCTGCTGAAATAAAGTGCATATACGTTTTTTTTTAAAAAAAGAAAAAGATGTTCATCTAGTTCAAGAAGATGCTTGTAATAAAATAAAAAATAGAACAACTTCTAGATGATATCTTGACCTTTTTTTTTTTCTTGAACACACATATAAGAGAATAAGAGATTAATAAAAATTAGGCCAGAGGGAACATTGGACCATCTAGCCTTCCTCATTTATTACAGGCCATTAAATTTCACCCTTTACGCCTGTACTGAAGCCAACAGTCCTTGTTTGACTAAAACATGCTTTCTATTTAGTAAAATCATAGCTTCCAAAAAGGCATCCTCTCTTGATTTGAAGATGTTGAGAGACAGAGAATTCATTTCTCTGCTGGGTTGTTCCATTCATTAATCATGGCCACTTGTTTTTAAAAAATGCTTTATTCCTAATCTGAATTTTTCTGGCTTCTTCTTGCAGCCATAAATCTTGTTATGGCTTTCTTTACTAGATTTTAAAACCCTCAGTACCCTATATTTTCCATCTATGATTATATCTGTAAGATAAAAAATCCATTTTAAAAAAAAAAGTTAACACATAGAATCATAGAACCATAGAAT
>NW_009227332.1:0-2224 GCF_000690835.1 Fulmarus glacialis | reverse complement strand
GCCCAGGTGACCAAGAAGGCCAACAGCATGCTAGCCTATATCAGAACTAGTGTGGCCAGCAGGAGTAGGGAGGTGATTGTGCCCCTGTACTTGGCACTGGTGAGGCTGCACCTCGAATAGTGTGTTCAGTTTTGGGCTCCTCACTACAAGAAGGACATTGAGGTGCTGGAGAATGTCCAGAGAAGGGCAATGAAGCTGGTGAATGGTCTGGAGCACAAGTCTTATGAGGAGCGGCTGAGGGAACTGGGGCTGTTTAGCCTGGAGAAGAAGAAGCTGAGGGGAGACCTCATTGCGCTCTCCAACTACCTGAAAGGAGGTTGTAGTGAGGTGGGGTTTGGTCTCTTCTCCCAAGTAACTAGAGAAAATGGCCTCAAGCTGCGCCAAGGGAGGTTTAGACTGGACATCAGGAAAAATTTCTTTACTGAAAGAGTGGTCAAGCCTTGGAACAGGCTGCTCAGGGAAGTGGTGGAGTCACCATCCCTGGAAGTATTTAAAAGATGTGTAGATGAGGCACTTAGGGACATGGTTTAGTGGCATGGTGGTGTTGGGTTGATGGTTGGACTCGATGATCTCAGAGGTCTTTTCCAACCTTAATGATTCTGTGATTCTGTGAAACTTACCTTAGAAAAATAGCTCAAAGGTTGCTTTTCTCACCATTCCAATCAGAATTTATTAATTTACTCATTTTCCCTGACCAAAAAACTTCTCATAGTAGAGCTTATTACTGTTCATTCTAGAAATCTAGAGCAGTTTTTGGTTTTTGTTTGTTTATTTCTGATTTAGGAGGGTCGAACAAAGTTTTCACATTTCTTTATTAATTGTGTCAACTTAGGCAACATTTCCACTGAGAAACCTGGAAATGCTCAAGGTCTGATTATATACCACTGCTGAAACCTAAAGCTATCTCAGGAGCAAGACTTGAGTGTGCTCTGCTTTCTGCAGAAAAGAACTGCAGATGCATATCCCACATGAGAGATATGGTGCACTAAATCAGACATCCTATCTGGACAACAAGGACATTGGGATCCCAAGTGTTCTGTGCTATACACCAGCATGTAAACACAGCCTTACAATGCAATTTTAGCAGTTTCCCTTGCAGATACAGGCCTTTAATACAAAAACAGTCACACTGAAACCAGTAAGATTATTTGAGCAGGATTCTGCTGCAAATTGTAGACATCGATATTGAGCGGCATTTTTACCAGTTGTGTTTGCAGGTATAGGTCATTATTTCCTACACATCTATACATCTCACTACAATTGTTGGAAGTTTAATTTCTGTATTCCTACCTTCCATAATGAAAACATAATTGTAAATACAGTTCTTTCGATGGCAAATCAATATCCATCTTGCAACACAGGGACAATTATACCTCTTTCAGTGTCTTTTTGACAGAGTTCCATTTATTGTCCGTCAAATGTTAATAATGAATATCTAATTAAATGAAAGGGAAAAGGAGAAAATCCTCTGAGGAAGTTATAGAAGTAACATATGGGACCTTAAAAGATCTTTATGGATATGCTGCTTTAATGAAAAAAAAAAAGTAATGACATTTCTCAGAAATTTGTCTTTTCACGAAATACCACACCAACAGAGAGATTATCAGACATACAGAAATCAATGCACAATGAACATCAATAAACTTAATTTGATTAGAGTAAAGAGGAAGCACAGATACACAAAAAATAAGCATTAAATGCCACATTAACAATTCTGCTTGGCAGAACAGTGGTTCTGAAGACAAAGTTTCACAATTAAAGCTAATTTCAGAACATCAAAATCACACTCATCCCATCTCCAACATGATTTTTCTGCTTCCTCCTGTTATTAGCCTGACATGTCTGAAAATTAATCTCTCCCGCAAACAAACAAACAAAATTTGATCAGTGTGCTAGTAGGATCAGTACTGCCAATGTAGGGAAGGCAATACGACCACCAGATAGAGTAGTAGATCATGAGTGGCGGTTCTAGTGCAGCGTAGTCTTAGATTAACTTAATCTAAGATTGCAAGAACAGAGCTCAGATTAGTCAGATTTTTTTTAACTAAGCGTTCCTATCACATATTCTTATCCAATCAAAATTTTTGCCCCAGATGGACATTCCAAGTTTATGTGTTAAGAAGAATTATAGCTAGCAGAAAATTGGAATTTTTTTCTGGTGGAAATTCTGGGACTTTGAAAATTCTGGGAATTTGAAAATCACCTCCCTACTCCTGCTGGCCAC
>NW_009227331.1:0-19291 GCF_000690835.1 Fulmarus glacialis | reverse complement strand
TCTAGATCTTTTTGCGTGCTTATCCGTACCATTATAATCTGTAGTTATATATGTATTGATTGATCTAGATCCTTTTGCGTGTTTATCTATATAGTTACTAACAAGTATAACCTGTAGTTAAGTTGTTTTAATCTTTGTAGTATTTGTAGCAACTTGACTAATTCTTTGTGCAGCTGTCAAATTGATCAATGTTTAAGCATTGTAAGACTCTAAGTTGCTGCTAAAAGTAAGACTCTTAAGTTGCTGCTAAAACCCTTAACCCTTTAGTCATAAACTGTTGCCCAGGTCTGAGACTAAGGGTAGATCAGCCGCACCTAGGCTCGTTTCTGAGAAGGAGTTTAGAAAGCAAAGGCGTCTACTCTGAACCTCGTGACCCAACGGGAGGTCCTTCCTATCCCTTTCTGTATTAGACATAAACTGTTGTCCAAGTCTGAGACTAAGATTGGGTCCAGTTAGATCTCTTCTGAACCTCGTGACTTAACGGGAGGGTCCCCCTTTTACCCTTTTTCTCTTTTGCCCTTAATCTCTGTACAAATCATTCCAACACAATTCTAATACGATTTTCCCCTGTGTAACTTAATCCATGTAATAAGTAATAGAGTGAACCTTGCCATCAAATTCTGTTAAGTCACGTTTCTATAAATTTCTATTAAAATCACCCTTTGCCAATACCTTGCCAGTGATTCTTTACACGGCCTTAAAACCACCCATTCATGACAATAAGATATTAAATTCAGCTGGTTTTTGACTGTCTTACTGCTGTCATGAGTGAGCATCAAGTGGCTCAGCATCACCTTGTCATTATCCTGTGCTAAGGCAAAATGGCTAGTCTAGAAACAGGCTGCGGTTTTAGTTTCCTGGTCAAATGCATAATTAAAAAAAAAAATTTTATAATTTAAGAATCAAGTAAAACACAGAATTATTTGAAATAACACTATACAAAATGATAGTGGTGGAAAAAAAACATATACACTTGAAGGGATTGCTAGTGACTGAAACAACACTCTGGAGCACAGTAAGGAACTATCTGCACACATTAATAACAGTTAAATGTCTTCTGTTTGTCACTGTTTTGCTTACCATGATACATCTCATATGTAAGGCAATTGAAAAGTGATTATACAGTTTTTTCTCTTGTCAAATATTTGCCTCTGGGTAGTAACTACAGTATCTCTCAAGGTGATCTGATATCTGTTTTCTTTGGGATAGTACCAATTGGTAATCAAAGTTTTACCTTCATGAAGATTTCTGACCTCATTCTTCAAGAGAAACTTTTGTTTAGCTAGCAAGTTTCCTTGGACTTTGCCTGGGAATTATGTCAGAATTTATATCATATTCTAACTATATTTTTATGAAAATTATTTTATTTGTGCTTATGGTGGAGATAACAAACATGAGTCACATATTTAATACCTTCCACAACAAATAATCAACAGCTGTTTTACATAGGCATACAGGTATCTAAATGGATTGATGAAGTCTTGCATTGATTACAACAGGTTCTTTTTGTTCAGCAGAATTGTCTTACTGATTTTGTGCACTACACTGTGCACACCCAGCAATTACCCGCAGTCATTAATTTGAGCAGTATGAGTTAGAAAATGTATTTTTGTTATATATTTCCACACTGCCTTATGCCACGGGACTCTAGTCCGCTGTGTTTTATTTTACCAAGGCCACGAGATACTATTGTGAAGCTAATTTATTAATAAGGACTCAGAGGAGTCCTCGCAGGCGGTCAGTTGGTGGCAGATAATGCTATGACCAGAGGAAAGAATGAACAGAATGATATTAAAGACGGGGTCATAGCTTTATTTATTTATACCTGAAGGTAGTATATACCCAGGCAGAAACCTTAGTTAAGAAAAAGGGAAGCAACAGAACTCTGGAAAAACATTGTCAAATGAAACTTCTACTTCATAGGTTTTTTCTTTCTTTCAGCTACTGATCTTTGTTTACTGAAGTGCTATTGTAAATACATTCAGCAAGGAATCATCTCAAACAAATTGAACAGGAGTTATCTCACTAAATGAGACAATTGTACCTGAGCTAGTCAGCATAGGTTTCTACTTTAACCAGTGATGAGGAAAAAAGCAACAACAAAAAATATGCCAAAACCTCCAAATTCTCCAAAAAAAGCCACCTACTTTTTTGACAATCTTTGTCATTTGTATGAATGAGGTATTCTTTTTTTTTCTCTTGTATACATTGCAGAGATGAAGCGCAGCTAGAACAAAAGGAACACTAAGATATGCTTTGGGACTGTTTGAATTCAGGAATAGTCTTCATCTGATTAATACAGACAAACCCAAATATTCTTTTTAGCATTCAGTGTGATCAATTAAAATTTTCAGTAACTAATAATTTTAGGGAGAAAATATTTCACAAATATTTTGCTTTTAACTTGCATGAACATTTGTGCCATCACATTTCATATATATATATGTGTGTATATGTATATATATATATTTATATATAAACGTGTATTTAGGTTCTAAGGCAGGAATGATAAAATCTGTAATAGTTCAATACAGCTGCTCATATTTCCAAATACTCTGAATTATACATGCGATAACATGTATTAATTTTTACAGGAAAATAATGTTCTGCCAGACATTTGTTTTTATTTTACTGTTAATATTTTGGTTTGAAAGTACAAAGTAACACTTTTTGCAACATATCAATATTATGAAACAGTTTCCTAATATTAAAATATCAAGAAATATTTTGAAAGACATATTTCAAAATAATTACAATATAATAATTGGATTCAAATGCAAAATTTTTTTGTCTGCCACCCCACCCCACAGGTAGAATTTGTTTCACTCATTCCACATTTTGTTATATTTGTTATTTTATTATCCCTCAAAGTTACATATTGATCTTAGTTTATGCAAAATGCAAATACATTTTAGAAAATGCAATCTTCCTTTAGATATCTTGATATTGGTCACAGTCAGTATCAGTTTTAAAATTATAAACTTTGAACAGAAACAATGTCTGAGCTTCAGCAATACCATGCAGAACTTCAGTATATATCGTCTCTTACATATGTTACCAAATAGGAAATTTTATGTCCTCAGAAAAATCAAGCCTATTAACTACCCATAAGCAGCACACTGCAAAGCCTTTACATTAGAGAACATAATTTAACTTTTGTGGAATTATATTTTAAGTAGTTTCTATTTGCATATATTAAATCCTTCCCCAATCTACTATAATTGTCAAATAAGATGAGATGATCCACAATAATGAATAATCATAATTAACTAAGTAAGAAGCACGCCTCACTTCACTTTTCTTACACTGTTATCGATGTCACCATCAGCTCTCTGCACATGGAGACTATTATTGCAGCTGTCAGAATTAAGTGAAATCTATCTGGCAACATCTGGCTCCTCAGAAGAAAATATGAATAATTTCACCAGCTTTCCCCATCTCTGCCTGCTATATTCTAATTATGATGTAATGGAGGACATCAGCATGCTGTGGACTTGGTGATTAACCCAGGGCAGCTGAGAAATAGGCCTAGCGAGATGAGCAAGGCACATAGATCAGCTCAATCAATTATCTTTTTTCTCAAGGCTCTTAAATACAGCAGTGACCTTGTGATGGGAAACAGTAAGTTACACTTGAACCCATTTAGGAGGTCAGATATTTCACAATACATTACGGGAGCTAAACGCTTGTTTTTCAATTCAGTTATTGGAGTATTACATATGTCTATATAACATACAAAGTGCGTATATATATACACACACACAGACACACACTTTGCAAGCCTTTATTTTTCTAACACAGGTGTAAGTCCTTAGCTTGTTTCCTTTCTCTTTTCATCAGTTAGCATATGCAGCCTTTCCTCCCTTGTTTGGTTCCTATTCTCATTAAGCATCTGTCTGCAGGTATTGAGGTAATACGGGAAAGGATATGTCAGTATAGTGACAAGGAAAAGAAAAACAAACTAAAAACTTTAAAATATTACTTCCAGTCTTCACATGTAAGTGTGGACACATCAACAAAATCTCAGTTTTAAAGTACACTTGCTTATACCACCTTGTGTTCTGGAGACTGTGGAACTTATTTAATTCAGAATGCAGATGCATCCAGTTCCTTGCCTGAAATGTTCATTCAAGCAGTTACCACTATAGAGCAATCGTACGAATGATCCTGGACATATTCTGGTAGCATTCTATGGTGCCTACATTAAATTAAGCAATTCAGTGTGGTCAGACACGCACCCACATTGTCCTATTTGGCATCATTTGCAGACACTTTGTGCTATCAAAGCAGTTATAACAGAATGGGAAATCTACATCCTAACATAGTTTCTTATACGACATATTTTAAAGACAAAATAAGAACACTGATCACAATAAAGACAAAGAGTAAACAAGGAGAATGAATCAAAGCCATTAAAATTAATCATTTTAAAGGAAGGTGGATTATATCCACAAGGGAAGTAAAAAAATATGTTGTGATCTTCAGTGAATCATTAATAGGAAAAAAACACTCAAATGTTACTACTATGAGCAGGGCTTTTCCTGCTACTGCAAGACACAATGTAATCTTTTACTCTAATTATTAGAGGGGAATAAATGTCATAGGATTTAGCAATTTTCTCGTGCCAGATGTTGCTGCAACCAGTTTTGTTAATTTAAATACTGAATTACAACTTCAAGTCTTCGTAAATACGAAGATTGAATTTACCTTTATTTATTTATTTATATTGACTTGATTTATGACAGGTTTTTTGTTGCACATACTGAAAGATAGCCTTTACTGGAACCAAAATTTTCTTTTCAGTATTTAGTGAGCATAATGAACACGCTCAGCATTAAAGCCATACTTTTTTATTTGCTCCTGCATGTCATGACGTATATACCTTTGTTATGCCCATTGCAGAGAGGCTAGATTCAGAAAGGGACTTTGTTACCTGCAAGTGAGAAATTACCACAACAATATTCTAAACTCCTGGCAAGGAGTCCAAAATCCAGAGTAACTGACAAAATTCAAAGTTTAAAAATATAATTCAGTAAACTCACCGAGTACTGACTTAGAGTTACCCAACAGCAATATGCTAAAAGGACAGGTATATATTTTTAGATTATGTCTTCCTCAAGAATGTAGAGGATACTTAAATCTAGGCTGCATTTCCATCCCAGTCTTTTTTCCTGTGTACTTCCTTAGCTATTAGTACAACTGAAAAACTAAAAAAAAAAAGATTCAGACCTAAAAATTGATCACTATTAAAGGATAAGAACAATGAGAGCCCTTTCAAATCTCATTTAATTTGGTGAAACATTCATTTTTACTACTAGCTATGACTTGCAAGTAATCAAGATACCTCAGAAATCTGAGCAGACCATAGATAGTTAAAGTACTTCTTTTACCCTACTGCCTCTTGTCTACGATGAAGTTCAATAATTCCAAGGGTCTGAAAAAGTGTGGTTATTTAAGAACTCATGACTGGCTACTAGCCTCTGTATCTCTGAAGCCATTTGCATTTAATTCACTTAGGCTGAAGTGAGAACAAGAGTAGCCTGAGAAAGGCTATTGGATCTACTCTGTTACAGACAGAGAATAAAACCTTCTGAGTTTTTCCCTGCTGACACTGTTTAAAACATGGGGAAATGGAATTCCTGAAGACATTTATGAAGTTGTATTATAAAATAGCTTTTTTCTTGACAACAAGTTAATATCTGACATGGGGAATATTAATCTGCCTTGGACTGTCATTTTATAACATTTTCAACAATTTGTGACACAAATCTAAATTACAAATATGTTTCACCTGAAAAGCTTTACTTACAAATTCCTATTTTCTTACTCATTAAAAGAGGATACCAACATACCTTATTGTCAAGTTAACATTTTTGGAATAAAAAGGGCCTAATAACTGTCTGAAAGAATGAAGGCAAATGAATGTATGAAATTATTTTCTAGAAAATTTGCTTCTGGAATATTCCACTTCTTATAATGTAATTCTCGTGTGGGACGATAACACTCCTTTGGTGGGTTGACTCAGAGATAATTTCAAAATTAAATCAAAAAGTAATCAATAAGCAAAAATATAATTTGACCATACCCAGAAATCACATCTGAAAAAATTCTGGTTATTAATTTAGGAATCACGAGAATGCCCCCCAAATTACATTATACACATACTTTAAATTCAAATCTGTGAAAAGGGGTTGAATTTTTAAAGGCTTCCATTTTCTGCTCTATTAATTTAAGTAATATAATAGAGGATGAATCAGCTAATCATAGTCTGATGTTTCAGTTAAAGTGAAAAACATGACAAGAATTTTGCCACAAAGAGACTCTCTGGGAAAAGAACAACAAATTTTGTTCTCGGTTCTTACTAGCTATGCAACAAAAAACAGTCTCACAAAAAATAATATGAGATTTCTGTTGGGAAAGGCACAGCTTGAGTTTGTGGAAAAGCTCTTATATTTATATCTGATCAGCAATATGGTTTTCTGTTTTGTGATCACAAGTTTTTTCTCTGTCTCATTTTTTAGTGAAAAGCCCTGCTGTTTTCTTCCCACATATAGCAAGAGTTATGTCCCCCTAAGCTATAATATTAAACATCCTGACACACACTTGTTTCAGTTCCCTTGATGGTGCTTTAGACTGAAATGGGTTTATTGGGTTTCCTCCAAGCTTCGGTAACATAATGTCTTTGAGTTTTTTCACATGTGGTATAATTAACATCTAAATTTTTTAAAGAACAAGTAGGAGGCCAAAAGTGGATGTTTTTTATCAAAAATAATAAAGCATTTTTTAAGATTTAATGAAACAGTATCACCACTGGCAACACATCCCTTATTAAATGAACTTTACTATTTATTCTGCTGAAGAGACTACAATTTTAATAAAGCAGTGATCTTTTCAGGAATTGCACAAGTCCACAACAGCAGAAACAGTGTGTTTGTTTTACATATATTTTTTGTAGTATATCACCATATTCAGTACAATAAGTGTGAGTTGAATCCACCAAGAACAAAAGCTAGGGGAAAAAAAAAACAAAAACAAAAACAACAGCTTTGAGTTGAAAGATACAGAAATATATTTAATGGAAAGTTGTGATTTTATTAACTTAAGAAAAGGATGATGTATCCCTCCCCTTCCCCCCGTATACATGAAGTATATGTATGCTTCACAACATCATAAGAGGCAAGAGAAGAACAAGATGTATCCGATAAGGAGTAATTAATGTGAGGCTGATGTTACTTAGCCAGCCTAGGTGCTATTTGCTATCCCTAGTCTTCATTGGCCCTGAGTGATAACACAAATCACCTGGAGTCAGATGAATTGTCCATGTTTGCCTAATACTGCACCTATCAGCCATCACTCATTGAGGTCACGTAAAACTATTTTGCCGACTAAAGTTGGTCCTTGGCTTAGAGCTGGGCTTCATATGTAACTTACATGAATTCTTACCTCCTCTCATTCCCAGTGTCTATTTCCACAGCCTCCCATAAATTCAGTAGCAGAGTATCTTTGCAGCAGGTTTATAGTCGTCAGGAATAAGTTACAGAAAATGCGTATATTATCAATAAATATGCAGCTCTTGATAGTTTCCAGAGATCTGGATGTTGGGATCTTGCTGGGTTAAGTTTGAGATAAAGATTGGTAGATATTTTCTCAATAAGTTTAAAGAGTTGACCACTTTTGTACTACCACGGCTTTATCTAAGACCACATTTGCAAATGGAGGTCACATTTTCACTTCCAAATAAATGAATATTGAGTTGCGAAAATTTCCACTGCTTCTACAGCAGCAACCATAACAGATGGTACCTACTTATTTGAAGTTTATGTATTGCATGTTCCTCCCTTTAAAAAGGTACTGACTGCAGGAGAAAGTAAGGTTTCTCTTTCACTTGTGTGATTTGCTGCAATGGTAATAGTAGCATTTTCTGGAAGAAGGAGGCAATGGTTCAGAGAAAGAGTATTCTTAGTGAGAGAAAATGCTGGAAGACAGGGTGGTAGAAACCAAAAAAGAGAAAGAGCAAGAAAGGAATCTTAACATGTGCAGAAACGATAGATTTCTAAGAAGAGCAGAAGCGCAGAGAGACCTCCAGTGTAACTCGAAGAGATACATTTTTTTATAAGCTCTTTTATGTCTGTTCTGTTCTTATGCTGAATTTGCTTTGTTATCTTAGTTTGTGTTTTAAATAAAAAATAGCTGTAGATTTGTTTGTTTGGGGTTTTTTTTTTTGTGTGTATGTGACATGAACTCTATAAGGAAAAGGTACAGAAAGGTCTACTTAATCTGGCCAACTCAGAGTCAATCTAATAATGAAACTATTATCGTTTACTCCCTCACAATTGATTTGTTCACATGATACTTATGGACTTCAGAAATTTTTAAGGCAGTTGTAACCTTGCAAAAAAATGCTCATCAAATATGCAAGAAAAAATAAACATATAAGGAAAAGATACGTTGTCATACCATTTCCAACAGTAGGTGTTGGTAAAACTCCTCAGCCATTAATGTATAGCTGTAATAATTTTTGTAACAGATGAGTTAGGATAGTCCTCATTCAGCTGTCACTGTTTGTTAAAACACTCCTCCTATATATCTGATCTACTTCAGCACAGGGATGTACTGCGGTGTTTACAAACCTAGATCTTTTTCCTCAACTCAGCTTAGGGAGTCCTCTAAAATACAGCTGCAAGTAACCGGTGTTATTAGGCTGCTGTGTGCACAGATGTACACTTGGGCATTATCATTCTAGGTTATCATCCCAGAGCACTCTTGTAGCTAGACATCACTTACTCACAATTCTGTCTAAAAAGTTCCATTATCAGAGCCCTGCTAATGTTTACTGAAAAAATCGGACCTCCATTTAGTGCCTGTGCCCTGGTCTGCTGAAATAAAAGAGTAAACAATAAAGATTTTCACTGGGTATTAGGGCATAATAGCAGTCTTTTAAAAAGGAGTGTTAGTCCCATTATTTTAGGGTTTTATTAACTTATTTTGTCTGTTTTCCAAATAAATCAATACTGCTTCTTAAAAAGAAAAAATAAAGGGATTTCCCCATTATTATTTCTCAGTCATTGCACACTCACTGCTCATTTTCCCTATGTTCTGCTGCTTCTGTCATTCATTTATCACTTCTTTTGCTAGCTCCTTAAAAATCGCTGTCTACTGCTTTTGGTCTACACCTTTAATACAGATTTGTGGGTTTTTAATGCAACTGCTGTCTTCAAGGATATGAATATTCATATACAGCTCTGGAATCTCAAAGAGATAAATGCAGTTTAGCAAAAATCAAATTTTAACCTTGCTGTAACCTCATCTGTATGTTGGAGATATCTCTGAATAACTTAACCTGGCACCCCTGGGTTAGTTGGGGAATTCTGTTATCATGTAAAAGCTCCAGCTGAGATCGCTATGTGATGCCATCATACAAAATTAATATGTAAGAAGGTGTCTTCAGTATTATATTTTGAGAACTGGATATTTGGAAGAATGTTATATACATTACAAAGGACCATGCTGAAATAATAAAGATACAAAGAGTCAAATGTGAAAGAAATTTCATAGTAAGAAAATAATTGTATCTTGGAAAGGTTAAGAAATGGAAAAAAAGCAAAATTTGAATGAAGTTTTTCTATTTGGACATATTTACTTTTTCCTTTCATTCTTCCAAGATAATCTGGTTGTGGGAGTAATTTGGTTTGCTTTCTAAAGGTATGAGGATATTTGATTTCTTAACCAAACTAGATTTTAAATCAAGCGAGTTTTTCAGTAAAATGTCTTCATAATTTGATGACATCCAATTTGTGCTAGGTGAATTTTTATTCTGAGAGAGTGTTAGTCCAGTAAATTGAGACAGATGGAAACAATAAACCTAACATGTATTCAGGGAAAAAAATTTTGTTGTTTTCAGTCTGAGATATTTTGTACCGTGCAAAGTTTTATTCCGTTCCCTTATCTGAAACCTATGTCAATAATTACATTATCTTCAATATGTCAGAACAGTTTTAGGGCTTTTTAAAATTAACTTTCTGATTATATTTACAGACTTTAAGATACTCTCTAAATCTGATTCTCCTAAATAGGCAGTTTTCATATAAATTCACAGTTTCCAATGCAATACATGGAAAAGCTTGAGCTGAAATAGGATATATTTTCAAACATTAACTGGAAAAAAATGAGGTATATTATAAGCAATAATTAAATTTACAGGGAAGAGAAATATTCAGTTTTCTCTAATTGTTCTTCTTTAGCTGCTAACATTTCTAAGCTTTTCAGCAGAAGCTTTTACAACCAAAACTAAAAGTTGTCATTTCATTTACATTTCTAAGCAACAAGCTGTGGTTCTATTTGCTTCTAAATGGGGTGAAAACAATACTTAAGTATTATACTTAAGTATAATGTTTTTGCTAAAATTTTGCTTATACAAAAAAAAAAGTTAGGTCCACTCCTAAAAATAAATAGGTTAACATTATTATTAAGTTACTTAAAGTTCCATATAATTTTAACCATAATCAGGTTTGGTTTACCATCTGAAACAAATATTAAGTACAAAGAATTTTATAAAATATTTCTTGAAAATGGACTGAAAATTAGATTATTACATTTCTGAACTCTTGTTGGGATATGTTTGTAAATAACAGCATTTAAAGATGTGGAGAATATTTCTATTTATTTTTCAACCAAATCACTAAGGTTAGGGCTACACATATCTTTTTTCAGATTGAATTTTGCTTTCAAAAAGAAAGTTTCTCCGTTTTTATTTTCAGTCAAAAACCATATTCCAAAGTACTGTTGGAAAGACTACAAATATATTTTGGTATCAAATGAAATGGAAATAATTTTAAAAAGTCAACTGCAAACTTCTGGTAACAGTATTCCTGGTTTACACTATAGTCCTTGCTGACCTGAAGTTCAGTATTCTGAAACACACCAGGCCACTAGTAATTAGGGCAACTCACAGTAACCCAAAACTCACACAGATAAGTACTGGCCACCAGAAATCAGCTGATAGCACTGAGAAGTTTTGCTGTGCAAATTAATTACTTTTGGCCAACGGGTTCTTGGCTCTGCCAAATACAAAGAACTACAACGATCTGGATGAGGGATTGAGTGCTCCCTCAGTAAGTTTGCAGATGACACCAAGTTGGGCGGCAGTGTTGATCTGCTGGAGGGTAGGAAGGCTCTGCAGAGGGACCTGGACAGGCTGGATCGATGGGCTGAGGCCAATTGTATGAGGTTTAACAAGGCCAAGTGCCGGGTCCTGCATTACGACCACGACAACCCCATGCAGCGCTACAAGCTTGGGGAAAAGTGGCTGGAAAGCTGCCCAGAGGAAAAGGACCTGGGGGTGCTGGTTGACAGCCGGCTGAACATGAGCCGGCAGTGTGCCCAGGTGGCCAAGAAGGCCAATGGCATCCTGGCCTGTATCAGAACTAGTGTGGCCAGCAGGAGGAGGGAGGTGATCGTGCCCCTGTACTCGGCCCTGGTGAGGCCGCACCTCAAATCCTGTGTTCAGTTTTGGGCCCCTCACTACAAGAAGGACATTGAGGTGCTGTAGCGTGTCCAGAGAAGGGCAGTGAAGCTGGTGAAGGGTCTGGAGCACAAGTCTTATGAGGAGCGGCTGAGGGAAGTGGGGCTGTTTAGCCTGGAGAAGAGGAGGCTGAGGGGAGACCTCATCACGCTCTACAACTCCCTGAAAGGAGGTTGTAGCGAGGTGGGGGTTGGTCTCTTCTGCCAAGTAACTAGCGATAGGACGAGAGGAAATGGCCTCAAGTTGCGCCAAGGGAGGTTTAGATTGGACATTAGGAAAAATTTCTTTACTGAAAGAGTGGTCAGGCCTTGGAACAGGCTGCCCAGGGGAGTGGTAGAGTCACCATCCCTGGAGGGATTTAAAAGACGTGTAGATGAGGCACTTAGGGACATGGTTTAGTGGGCATGGTGGTGTTGAGTTGATGGTTGGACTCAATGATCTTAGAGGTCTTTTCCAACTGTAATGATTCTATGATTCTATGATTCTATGATAGGAAAAGGTGGCAAAAAAGGGGAGGGGGAAGCCTTCTGAAGCAAACTTTGATGTGGGTTAAGTTAACAATGACCAGAATGTGTATTTGAAGAAAGGCGTGTTTAAGCATTTTGCTTGACTGATACTCTTAAACAAATCTCTAATTTGTGTTCTCTCTTTGTTATTATTTTTTTATAAAGCTATGTAAGCATGCTTTATGTTGGTTGAATTACACAATGAATTACACAATGTTCCAGTCAAACGTTAAAGCACATTATGCTTCATAAACACAAGACTGTGTTGCAAATGATAGAGGCAAGTAACTGCAGTGACATCTACTAGACTTTTATAATTAATTGCTAGACCAATCATCAGAAATCAGAGCTAGTTGTTTCTGGCTCTGGGTATCAGCGTGAGACAAGACTTTCAGCTATGCCACCTTCCACAGTTCCTATAAACTGCTTCTTGAATGCAAAGTTTATTTATTAGTGATCATTGGGCTGACTGGAAAGCCAGGACCCTGGAGTGCATTGGACTGTGCAGGTAAGTTTAAAGCAGGCGCTGAGACTTAGAACTCTACTGAAAGTCTTTGTATTTTAATCTTCTAACAACTTAGGCATTTTAAAAATTGTATTTATATGGCTTTACAATACGTCGAATGTACTAAATGGATAAAAGTAATACATACACATAATAGTAGCTTCTGTATTTGTGTAAATGTACTGATTCCTTTAATGATTATTTTTTATCCTGAACTGTGTAACATTTCTCTCTAACTGATCCTTCAGTCGTTCATGGAAGATTCTGTAAAAGTGCAGAATCTGTTATGAAATATTGAACTAATCTGTAGCCCTGCGGATTATTTGTTTCACTGTCTTATGGGGAGGACACAACATAATTGCAAAATCTTGCTATTAAAAAAATGAAATGGCATTTTGACTTAATATATTATTATATATATTCTATCTTTACTTTTATTATTTCAATAGATTATGCATTTTTGCTTTTTTTTCATTTAAGATCATTCAAATCTTCCAACTTAATTTACCTTCTCTGCTTTATATTTCTGTGATGCAGCATTTAATGCTCTTCTATAGACCAAATGCTAGACTATTTTTCCAAAGTTCCTTGAATAAGAGATTTTTATAACATATTCCCAGGTGCACATAGGTGAAATTGATGAATGTTAGTACTCCATTTTATGATACAACAATAGAGGCACCACAAAAAGTTCAGTAATTGACAATCTTTCCTAGCAGTGGAATGTCACATACAATCATCACGCTCTGAAACTCCTTCTGTGCATAGAAAATGTAACATGTTTTCTGGAATATAAAAAAATGGATAAAATAAAATGAATAAAATGTTGATTTCCTTATGCAAAGTACTATGCTTTATGTTCCATGAAACATTGTAAACAAAACGTGTCAAGTGAAGTCCTCAAGAACATTACTGCTCATTTACAGCCAAGCTCAAATTACAACTATTCAGCATCTTTCTCATTCCAATGAGAGTCAACTCTAAAGCAGATTTTTTTTCCTGGTACTACATTGATCAAATATTTGTGACATAAAACTTCTACCAGCCAACCTGTTTGAGTCTTTTCAGTGACACAAATGACTGGCACAACCCAATTCTTACTGTTAAATGAAATTCTAAGTTTGTCATTGATGAATGTGGCTCTCCAAAGATATTTCTCTTTTAAGTTGTTCAGCATAAAGACAAAACTAACCAAAGCAAATAACTTTTCTTGTCAATGTTAAAGATTTTATATTATATAAAGTGTATCTTAATTACCAAACTCTAAATCATTAGATTTAGAAAAACATTTTTTTAGTCTTAAGCCATCTTTGAATATTGCATATTCAGTAATTCCTAATTCATAGTGGCTTCTATTACCACAAAAAAAAAAAAAAGGAAAAAAAAAAGGAAAAAAAAAAGAAAAAAAAAATTAGTTAAATCGTGTTTACTCAGTATGTGACTGATTTGTGGCTTGTGAAATTCATGGGGAAGTTTCTTCATGATAGCTGTATGAACAACAGATAATGATTAGCAGAGAGGAGTTTGCTAATCACTTTCTCTGAGAACAAAGAGGATATCGGAACTTGTCCATGAGTGTACACATATGTATGTGCAAACATAGAGATTGACAGGAATCAGAATTATGAAACTCAAAGTGTCATTTCTGGAATATCTTAAGTGAGCATTCCCTATGGGGTATGCTGACCTGAACTGATTACATTGCTGAGGAAGCTAGAGCCATCCTTAGAAAGCACAAAATGGTACATGAAGAAAAAGCCTTTAAATATGTCCAGTATAATCTAGTTGTTGGGAACACTTAATAATTATTTTGTCTTCATTTTTTAAGAAAAATATTGACCTATGAAAAAAAGAAGTGAAAATAAACTAATAAAAACAGGGAGGAAAAAAGGATCCATCTGGCCCTACTGCAGCATGTTATGCTATGACAACATTTGAAAGAAAACCTGAAAAAAAGATCCATAAAACAAACTTAATTGGTGTTATCTTTACAAATGTTGAAGATTTCCATTATGTTTGGTGCCTCCTGGCAAGTGAAGAGTTCCTCCAGCTCCTGAATTTTAAAAAACTGTTAGCATCTTTTTAATTGAGTTCCATTAAAAAAAGTTTATTTTGCAATATTAAATGCTAGAAAGAATCTAGAAACTGTAGCCAATGTGTTTAAGCACACATTGAGGTTTCCTAGTTTTTGTGTGACCCCAAAATGCCTCCTCTGTGAGGGAATATAAACACATTGTCAACGTCACATATACTGCAATTTGTCATAGAATTAATCTTTCTTGTGTATATTTTAGGGAGAATGAGAAGCATAAAACTATGAATTAAAAAAATGCACATTATGTTCTTAAGTGATATTTCAGATGATAAGCATTTCAATCATTTCCAACAATTTTTGGATAAAGGCCCAATACTTCTTTTGCTGTGATCAATGAAAAAGTAACCATTCATTTCAATAAGATGATGATTAACCTAATATTTATATTACCAGAGTAGAAAATGTTTCTGTATCAGCATTTAGGACATTATATTATCCAGTATTTCTAAACAGTCAGCAATATTTTTGCAAAATAATTTAGACTTGTCCTATATTATTTCACAATTTATATGTTACAGTATGTGAGACTGTCATCATCCTCAAATACTGTTCAAAAATGAGAAAAAAAAAGAACTTAAAGTTTCAGGTTTCATTAAAAAAAGTCAAATTAGACATCTATCAAAAACTGAAATTCAAGCATTCATAGAACATTACATAAAATTGGCTCAGTGTTTCATAAATAACTAAGTATTGAAAGTGTGAATACAGACAAACATATTCTGATTTTTCATTACTACACACATTCTTACTAACTTTACATCTAAGCATTTCACTTTATTGAATGCTTTGCCATGTGTGTCACGTGTAACACATTTCTTCTTGTGTTAATAATTTCAAGAGCTATCAAGACATTACAGGTCCCAGCAGTTGACATATTACATGAATGCTTTCTTTTCTCATTTAAAAAAAAAAAAAAAAAAAAAAAAAAAAATTCAATTGCAAATAAGAGATAATAAACCCAATATGATTGAAAACATTTTTTTTAAATTTTTGTATTGTTTTATATTTCCTGAAGGAATATGCTTATATATACTTGGAAAAACAGATTTAAACAAATAAATCACATAATTCAGGCTTTAAATGTGGTGGAAGGTAACATCACAATTACCCTGTAATTCTTGATATTAAAGTCTCTTCAGAAAACCACGGGGATCAGATACAGTAACTCCAGGATATGCCTTGTAAGTGGGAAGCTTAATTGGCTCTGAGCAACGGATCCTTCTTGAAAATAGTCTTTTACAGCTCTCAACCAGAGATAGAAGGAAACAATTGCTTCTTCATGTTCTTGTCTCAACAAAATACTTGGCTCTAAGGCCCTTGTTTTTTATGGCTTCTTTATATTCCCTTTTTCTGATGATAGCGTAAATGCATGGGATTTTTTGAGGATATTTATAACTGAGAGATCATAATTTTGAATCACTGAATCATAGAATATCTCAAATTGGAAGGGACTCATAAGGATCATGGAGTCCAACTCCCTCCTCCTCGCAGGACTACCTGAAACTAAACCGTATGACTAGGAGCATCGTCCAGATGCTCCTTGAACTCTGACAGGCTTGTTGCCATGATCACTTCCCTGGGGAGCCTGTTCCAGTAATTTTAGGTGATGAAGAAACCGTACATGCCCTAACAGAATATAATTTTAAGTCCAGACACCTTATTTCCTACTTCCTTAAATATAACTCCTCCTTCCAGCAACTGCATTTTCCTTGTTATGGCTTTTGTCTGTCAAACCTAACAAACAAACCAACCAACCAACCTCTTAGCTACATCTACAGTTACAATGAAGTCACATTTTAGTGTTCCCTTAAGTTATCTCTGTAAATAAACCTCTTTAGGTGCTTCATTGTAAAGATGATGTTCAAGGATTTTAGCTGTTCTTGGATTTCCTCTCTGAACATTTCTCAGTTTTCAGTGTCCTCTGGTATGAGGAAACATTTGAGGAAACATTCTCTTTCCTCAACTATGATCTACATTTTGACTCTCATACATTTCAAGTGTTACTGTATATTTGGCTCTGTGTATGCAGAAACAGTGAGGATGATAAGCTCAAGTCAATGAATGAGTTTGAGAAAAGTTTTTAACATATCCTAGCAACTTCCAGTAACCTTAATTCAGAATACAAGCAGGCTCAGGGTGTTGAACACTTTAGAAAATCTAACTCCTTTCCTCTTAAATATTAAATGCTTGTAGGATATCAATAGTCTTACAGCTACATCAAATGCAAAAGCTACTGTAAGAACTGTTTCTTCATGTACTCTTACAAATCTTTCAGGAATTTAAGAGATTTCCCTGACTTATGCTGCTTTAAGTCTCTGGATAAAATATCAAATAAAACAGGAAGATACAGTTTATGAAAGATTGAGGAGGGTTATAAAATTTGATTTACTGTAAATAATTCATGATGCCCCTTTGCAGCACTGTGAAATCCTTTTTTGCAGTTCCAGTTTTTGGTTATAGATACACATGCAATGAATACAGAACAGGATTATTTTACACAGACAGCAAGTTTGCTAACTGATTGTACATGTGTACCGGTGATAGGTATATATTAAGAGATGTAGCAAACATTCCATCTGACTGTGTTAAAATGAGGTAATAACAAAGTTGGGATGAAACTGAAAATAATGTCATATTAAGTTCTGTGAAAGCCTGTAATTATTAATCATTTGCAGAGTTTCTTAGTTCCGAAAATTCTCAACTATTTTTTACACGACATGTATTTGCAAGACTTTTTACTTTGTAAATTTGCTTTTTGACTAACAAAGATACTATAATCTTTGCATATTCTTCCAAAGAAGCACTTTGCAAATAAATGAAAAAAAGTCTAATGTTTGTATTTGATCTTCTAGACAGTGCTCAGCTACTGAAAAGTCACAAAATTATTGTAATCCTTCAGAAATAATGTCCTCCTTTTGGAAGTTACCTACCATATTTTTATGCCTTGTGCCACTTTTCACAAGTTAACACTTATGAACTCTTGTAACTTAAAAGTCTAATGTTCATAAGAATAATGTAACAACGTAGGCAAAATAAATCTACTAGTTGGAATTTCACTGATGCAACTTTATAGTATAACCTTTACATAAATAATGATAGAGATTGACTCACACTTCTAGAAAGGTGAAGCAGAAAGGAGAACCATGAGTAGAATCAAGCAAGTAGGAAGTGTCACCTGTAGCAGATTTAAATAACTGCAATTAAGGCTAGAGGAAAATACAGCGACAAGTAGCACTCTTCAGGTATAGGAAAGTTAAATGCAAAGAGAAAGAGTATGGGCTCTTGTTCACATTTAGGAAGAGATTATGCATAGGATCATAAAAGGCCATCCAGTCTTTGAGCATCTGATCCTGGTCTTTGTTACTGGAAGAAGGGAGCTGGAATACATTTTGCATGAAACACTGAAGTACCAAGCTGAAGTGTGAGAAAAGCAGAATTTGTCTGAGACAAGGAGTTTGTCCTGTTACTTGTGATTCACTTGTTCTACTTTCAAAAAAAAAGAAAAGGTTATCTTTCACCTCTTCATTTATCCACTAAAATTAGATAAAATTGGGAATGAAAAATGCAAAGCATATGAACAACATGAAAAACCCCAACAACTTAAAGGCATTAGAACACGAAGCCTTCTTAACTCCAGCTACAGGAGGCATTGCGCTCTCAGGCTCTCATCCTGCTAAGGGACTTCAATCACCCTGACATCTGCTGGAAAAGCAGCACAGCAAGCTGTAGCCAATCCAGGAGACTCCTGGAGTGCATTGAGGATAACTTCTTAAGCCAGGTAATAGACAGCCCTACCAGAGGGGATGTGATACTGGACCTGATGATCACCAACGCAAGTGAGCTCATCGGTGATGTCAGGATTGGAGGCATCCTGGGCTGCAGTGATCATGCACTGGTGGAGTTCACAGTCCAAGGATATGGGTCAGGTGAAGAGTAAAGTCAGGACCCTGAATTTTAGGAAAGCAAAATTCCAGCTGTTCAAGAAGTTAGTCAATAGGACCCCCTGGGAAACTGCCTTCAGGGACAAGGGAGCAGAAGAGAGCTGGCAGATCTTTAAGGACACTTTCCATAGAGCACAAGAGCTCTTGAACCCCAGGTATAAGAAAACAGGAAAGGAAGGCAAGAGACCAGCATGGATGAGTCGAGACATGTTAGTCAAACTAAAGGGCAAGAAGGAAATGCACAGGCAGTAGAAGCAGGGACAGGTGTCCTGGGAAGAGTATAGGGACGCTGCTCGATTGTGTAGGGATGGAGTCAGGAAGGCTAAGGTGCAGCTGGAGCTGAACTTGGCAAGGGATGCAAAGAATAAGAAGAAGGGCTTCTACAGGCATGTCAGCCAGAAAAGGAAGGTCAAAGAAAGCATACCCCTCTGATGAACACGACTGGCAAACGGGTAACAACGGACGAGAAGGCGGCTGAGGTACTCAACAACTTTTTGCCTCAGTCTTCACTGGCAACTTCTCTTCCCACACCTCTCGAGTGGATGGACCACAAGGCAAGGACTGGGGGAGCAAAGTCCCTCACACTGTAAGAGAGATTAGAGACCAACTGAGGAACCTGAACATACATAAGTCTATGGGACCTGACCTGGAGTCCTGACACAGTTGGCTGATCTAGTTGCCAAGCCAGTTTCCGTGATATTTGAAAAGTCATGGCAATCAGCT
>NW_009227330.1:0-2563 GCF_000690835.1 Fulmarus glacialis | reverse complement strand
ATTCTATGATTCTATGATTCTATAAGAAATGGAGTGAAACAAAACAAAAATAAATGAAATTACACGAAAGAATGAAAGAATTCTATGATTCTATGATTCTATAAGAAATGGAGTGAAACAAAACAAAAATAAATGAAATTACACGAAAGAATGAAAGAAAATGAATAAATGAATGAAATGAAAATGTAATGTATCATTTCATGATTTTATTTCATCATTTCATTTTTCATTCATTATTTCATTACTTCGTTTCATTATTTCATTTTTTTCATTTTACTTCATTCTTTCATTTCATTCTTTCATTTGATCATTTCATTTCATTGTTTATCATTCTTTCATTCTTTCGTTATTTCTTGTCATTATTTCATTCTATCATTTCATGAAAGAATGAATGGAAGAAATGAAATTAAATGAAAGAATGTAATGAAATGATAGAATGAAATGAAAGAATGAAAGAATGAAGGAATGAAAGAATGAAGTGAAAGGAAATGAAAACGAATGAAATGTAATGACAGAATAAAATTAAACGACAGACTGAAATGAAAGAATGGAATGAAAACATGAAATTAAAGGAATGTATTTCTTATTTATTTTTATTTATTTCTTGTCAATATTTATTCTTCCAATCTTTCATTATTTCTTGTCATTATTTTTCATTTCATCATTTTATTTCAGTTCAGCTTTTTATTCCTATTTTTCATTTCACTTCATTCTTTCATTTCATTCTTTCATTTTATTTCATTTCCATTCCTTTAATTTTATTCTTTCATTTCACTTTTCATTTCATTTTTTCTTTTATTTTCATTTCATTTTTTAACTTAATTTCATTCTTTCATTTAATTTCATTTCTTCCATTCATTCTTTCATGAAATGTTAGAATGAAATAATGACAAGAAATAACGAAAGAATGAAAGAATGATAAACAATGAAATGAAATGATCAAATGAAAGAATGAAATGAAAGAATGAAGTAAAATGAAAAAAATGAAATAATGAAACGAAGTAATGAAATAATGAATGAAAAATGAAATGATGAAATAAAATCATGAAATGATATGAAATGAAATTATGAAATGAAAATGAAAGAATTAAAATGAAATAATGAAATTAACTGAAATGAAATGAACTGAAAGAATGAAATTAAGTTAAAAAATGAAAGAATAAAATTAAATAATAGACTAAAATGGAATGAAAGAATGAAATGAAATGAAAGAATGCAATTAAATGAAAGAATGAAAAGAAAGTATGAAATGAAACAATAAAACAATGAAATAACAAAATAACAAAATAATGCCATGAAGTCATGAAATAATGAAATGAAATGAAAGAATGAAATGAAAGAATAAAAAGAAAGAGGTGAAAAGAAGAAATGAAATGAGTTGAAATGAAATTAAATGAAATTACATGAACGAAAGAAATGAAATGAATAAATGAAATTAAATGAAAGAATGAAATGGAAAGAATGAAATGAAAGGAATGCATGAATGAAATAATGAAATGAAGGAATGAAATAATGAAATGAAAGAAAGAAAAAATACTGATGAAATGAAATGAAATGAAATGAAATGAAATGAAATGAAATGAAATGAAATGAAATGAAATGAAATGAAATGAAATGAAATGAAATGAAATGAAATGAAATGAAATGAAATGAAATGAAATGAAATGAAATGAAATGAAATGAAATGAAATGAAATGAAATGAAATGAAATGAGGATGGTGAAACACTGGAAGAGGTTGCCCAGAGAGGTGGTAGATGCTCCGTCCTTGGAAACATTCAAGGTCAGGTTGGACGGGGCTCTGGGCAACCTGATCTCGTTGAAGATGTCCTTGTCCATGGCGGGGGGGTTGGACTAGCTGGCCTTTAAAGGCCCCTTCCAATCCAAACTATTCTATGATCCCATGATGCTAAATAATGGAATGAAATTAAATGTAATAAAGAAATGAAATTAAATGACAGAAAGAAATTAAATGAAAAGAAAGAATGAAATGTAATGAAAGCACGAAATGAAATGAAATGAAATAATTTATTTCTTATTTATTTATTTCTTGTCAGTATTTAATTCCTTAATTATTTCATTCTTTCATTATTTCTTGCCATTATTTCATTCTTTCATTTCATCATTTCACTTCATTACATTTCATTTCATTATTTCAATATTTTGTTTTCTTACATTTCATTATTTCATTCTTTCTCTCATTTCATTATTTCATTCATTCATTTAACTTCATTTATTTCATTTAATTCTTTCGTTTCATACTTTCTTTTCATTCTTTCATTTAATTCTTTCATTTAATTTTTCATTTCATTTCTTTCACTTCATTCTTTCATGAAATGCTGAAATGAAAGAACGAAATCATGACAAGAAATAATAAAAGAATGAAAGAATGAAAGAATGACAATAATGAAATGAAATGAAACGAAATTAAAAGAATAAAATGAAATGAAAAGAAAGAAAGAAATGAAATCAAATTAAACAATGAAATGAAACAATGAAATGAAACGAAAGAATGAAATGAAAAATGAAAAAAATTAATAAGATGAAATTAATGAAATGAAATTA
>NW_009227329.1:0-11988 GCF_000690835.1 Fulmarus glacialis | reverse complement strand
TTTAGATTGGATGTTAGGAAAAAATTCTTTGCTAAAAGGGTTATCAAGCATTGGAACAGGCTGCGGTGGAGTCACCATCCCTGGAAGTATTTAAAAGACGCGTAGATGAGGTGCTTAGGGACATGGTTTAGTGGGCATGGTAGTGTTGGGTTAATGGTTGGACTTGATGATCTTAGAGGTCTTTTCCAACCTTAATGATTCTATGATTCTATGATTCTATGATCTCCTGGTTCACTTACAAGCTCTAATGACAACACGCTCAAAGGTGGCTGGATGCTAGCTCTGTATTGCTTGGGAGGAGGGGAAACCTCATTAGTTACTTTCCTTAAGACACCAGTCCCACAAATGAGTATGTATTCAAGGGATTTGTTAAACTACACGTTATAGTATGAAGATGGCAGGGATTTGGTTTTGCTGTGTTGTGTAGCCATTGTTACACAACTCATGTCATGCTTTCACCCCGCGACGGCTCTGTTGGGTCAAGGGGCGAAGTCTTTTTCCAACTGAGGGCAGGTCGTAGCTCAGACAAAACAGGGGTCCTCCCCACACCGTCAGCAGCCCCCAAGCCATTTGGTTCACAATTGCTCTCTTACTTAGGGAAGCATCTGTTGGCTCCCAGCCACCCCCACCAGAGAAAGTAGATGTGCACGTGTGCAACCATGGCCTTACACACTTTCAGACAGAGTCTCTCTGAGCAGGGCCACGGCTGGTTTGTGCAGGTAGGCTGGAAGGAATGAGCCAAACCCATGCTTTTTGGTGCTTCCAGCATTTGCTCTGTATAAACTTGCATTGTGTAAATGAAGGGATGCCTCTTAGCCCTTGAGCTAACTGCTGTAAGGGAATTTAATAAAATAACTTTAATGGGAAGTGATAAAACACATTTTTCAGCTGAAAAGTGGAGAATCAGACACATGGAAACACATACAATCTGATTAGTGGCTCTGTGAGCTTCTACATGCATGTTCAATAGGGAAATAGAACTGGGTCTGCTTCTAAAATAAACATAAAACCCCTTCAAAGTACAGCTCTAAGATAGATTTTCTCTTTTAATGCCTATTCCCTCATAACTCCACTGAAGCCCAGCTTCCGCTGTCTGTTTTTGCAGCCTACACTGGCATAGTAATATCCAAGACCAGTTTTTGCTATCCAAATTTCCCTACCATCTGGGAGGCAGTCACCTTTTGAGAGAGCGATAGTGTCTGCCTTTTGAAGCATTGCTACTGCTGGTGGGGTTCATAACTGCTTCTGATGAAGGTGATCCTCCAGGCACACTGGCAAAGCTGCCTCGTGCACCTACACACGTAGAGGGGGAAGTCTGGCTTAGTAGCCTCCTAGGTGGGGTTTGCACTGGGAAAATAAAGCTCAGAATAAACATGTGGAGGAATTTTCAGATGCCATTACTTGCAGCTGCAGCCAATGTTAAACCGATCTGAACGAGAGTGGGCTCCAACCCACGTGCACGTTCCCTGAAATAAGAGGCTCTGGTTGCCACCACCATGAGAAATACACACTGCCTGGGAGGGGTGGGTACCCAGGCACACAAACCTCGCCACGGGCTTGCAAATTATCAAACACAAAAAGCAAAACCAAAGCAACTGCACAAATCAAACTCACCTGGAAAAAGGGTATTACGTACACCAAGGGCAAGTCCTACACAGGAATATATCTATACTCCAGAAAAAAAGCCACTGCGTGTTTAAATAACTGCACGAGGTAGATAAAGAGTTGGAGCTGTGCCAAGGTAAAAGTTGTAAAACTGGATTGATTTTTGCTACAGCTTGCTAAGGGCTCCCTAGAGCGAGGATGCAATGTTCAAATACAATAATTGATAGCCTGAAAAAATATTTCTGATAAGTGTGCAACTGTAACACAGAGCCCTGTTTGAGATGAAGCAAGCTTTTGTGTCCCAGCCAACCTGAGTACTGGGGTGACCCAGATCTGCCGTTCCCTTCCCTGATTGCAGCAGCATCCTTCAGCTGGAGAGAAACTGGGCCTGGGCTTTGAACAGGGCATTTTGTTAAATGCCGTTGTGGAAAAGTAATTACCCGACAGCCAGACCAGTGCATATGAAGGGGGAGGGCTCTGGGGGAAGAGGGAATTCACATTCATTAATAGCACCCCAGCCATCCCAAAGGGCAGAGGAGTTAGTGCTAATCTAACCTCTTTTCAGCCTTCACCTTGGTGCGGTGACCACCTCAAGCTCTGTGTATGTGTGTATAAATTGCTTAAGATTCAATTGAACACATTAAGTTTTAAAAAGGATTTAAGAAAAAAATTTTCAATAGCTTCTGAAAGGGGATAATTTATTAGCTCTGAGTAAATTAAAATCTCAAGCAGGGGTAAAGACTTTAGAGATTACTTTAATACATTTTATATGCTTTCAACAGAAATGTTACTTTAAATGGTCCAAAAATCAGCTAATTTTGTCCTATTTAGTAAATTACCTCCTAAGGCTGTAATGTTACAGATTACAATTGCTGAAAAAAGTTATGCCTTATCGAAGAAGAATAAACTGCATTTTTACAGGTTTAAATATAGCACTTTTTTTGTTTTCATAATTCAGGCTGGTAAAAATGCTGTGTTAAAATAATGCCAAGAAGGGAGTGTATATTTTACATTCTTGTTAGGTCAGATGGTAATGTAACAGAATGTCATGGCTACATCTCCCATATACTATACTAACAATTTAGAGTCTATTTTGTCTTTGAGATCAGACATATGATCAAATTACTCTGGTTAACTGTTGCCATGCATCAGCTGAGTCTCAATAACTGCCTGTGCAAATGCTCTTAGCCCATGGCACAGTCAGAGCAATTTGGCTTAAGTTAGCCCCTTTTCACTGCGGGCTAACGTATGTCACATTATCTCGTATTTGTAGTGGACAGTTACCACAGCCTCGCTGGTGTGCAGTAATGTGCTGTGCTGAGGCTATTTGATTATGTCTGAGCCTCGAATTTGTCTATGAAACCACTGGTTTCCAAGTTTAAGGTCTCTTTGAGGAGGATGGCAGGAAAAGCATTAGCTCCGAACAGAAGTCCTGTACATCCATCCTTTGCATGATCAACAGGCTGCCTTTCAAGTTATTTCCTTTATGGCAAGAAACCGTACTGCCTGCTCAGCAGAGAAGCTGGCTTGGCTTCAGGCAGCTTTAAAGCTATCAGCAGCTGGGAAGCCAATGACTACATTTCAAAACTAGAAATCAGTTTACATAGGGAAAAAGCTCGGGTCTGGTTTAGAATTACAGTTCTTGCAAACCACAGGAGTCAGCTGTTATGTACATCATTGCCTTAAAGGTTGTTTCTGCTGCTGGTGAATATAGCTGTGGTAGGAAATTTAACAGTGCCAGAGGTGGTACTGGAACTTGACTGTCCACTTTGGAAAGTTTGAGTGGTGTCTGACAGGGTTTTGCCCTGGGCCGTCTGGTAATCTTCAAATTGTTCCTGGGCAGGGTTTGGGAATTAGCAGAGATCTGGGAGGGTTGGATCTGGCCAGCCCATCTCAGAAGATAAGAGAGTGTGAACTGTGCCAGTTTGTCTCAGTGCAGAAAATGGCCCCAAAACCATTTATTTTATTAATATCGATGCAGCCTAACTTACAAAAAGGAGTCAAAGAATTAGTAAAGTGATGAGTAGCTGATGAGGAGCAAGTGATTTCAAAGACTGGTGAAGGTAAGATGGGGAAGTTGCCAGTAAGTGATGGGGGGGTAAGGAAGAGTGTGCAATGAGAATAATAGAGAGAAATGGCGTTGGATGGATAGATTATAAGGATACAATCAGCCTGGAGCAGAAATAAGGAAAACAAATATTACTGCAGCTGAGACTGAAAGGGAAGACATTAAAAGTCCAAGCTACAAAATAAGTTACTAGTCGATATTGATCAAGAAGAGGAAAATAAAATTGGAAAGATAAATTTGTATCCAGGAATTTTTTAATTACAGGAAATGGGCCAACGTAGTCCGTGGTCTTTGGATGGACTTTCAGATCCATACACCTATCTGCACGGACATATATGTGCAACAGTGTTTAAGACTGAGACACCTAAAGCGTGTGACTTTTGGGGCTCAGATCAATTAGGATCTTCAAGAATTTAAAGGAAGTTGAGGCTTTTTTTCATGGTGGAATTCTGGAGAGCGCAGGAACAGAAGTAGCCTGGCAACTGTCTTATGCTGCTTAGGAAAGGGTTGTTAACCTTTTATCCACGGTTTTATGTGTCGCCTGTCTGTATCACTTGCCCACATGTATGCAATACAACGGTCGCTATTAGGGTTCAGAGGGGCTACGTAGTTTTAATTGTTCGTTGTTTCAGGATCAAATTTGTTCGTTACCCCAGTAAGCCTGGCATCCAGGACAGACCTGATGCAGGATTCAATCTCCAGACCTGCCCGATGTCAATCCTGACGCACAGAGAAGATCCTCAGCCTAAACATTACCTTTCTTCTTATAAAACACCTAAAGAGCTCCATGTATGGGCAGACCAGATGCATCTTCACTTGCCTGTGAAGACATATCCTTGCGCCTGATTATTTAGTCCTATGAGACAGGTGAGGTGATTTTTGAAACCAGTCCCTTGAGCCCTGGAACTAATGAAATCTGGTTTCCTGTGAATCTGTTTCCTGACTGTTGTATTTTGGTTTCTAAAAAGGTCACAGATCTGACAGAAGCTTTTTCCAGGTTTAGTCACCTATGAAGTCACTCTCCACTGCAGGTTTTCCCATCCAAGAAGGTGCAAATCTCCCTCCCCCAGAGCATTTAAGGGGTTCCTTTGTCTGTGCCTGGATCCTTATAAACCTTTAAGAACTAGAGCATGTCTTAGATCTCACCACTCTATCAAATTTCTTGGAGCCAGTGAGGTCAGAGGGTAGACAGGGGATGCAGGCAGGGACAGGAATTATTTTGCAGCCAAAACAGTAACTTACTGATTGTGATGATAGTTCTTTTGACATAACAATTCCCATGCTGGGCTAGTTCAGTGCTGACCCTACCCTAGTATCTTACGTCTGCTTACCAGTATCTTTTACTAGTACACCAACATCTACTTAGTCAGAGAGTGAAGTCTTGTCAACAGAGGAAATTAATGTGCAAAACCACTAATCCTTTTCTTGAAAAAGATCTTTTTTATCTCATTGTCTCATATTCTTCATGATTTCCACAAACACTTTTTAATTCTCTCCTTTTTTTTTGCTATGCTTTTTTTTTTTTTGAGAGAGTATGTCTTTTGAAAAGAAGATGGTTCCCCCAATAATGCTATGCCACTGTCATATAACTGACGTTATAATAATTTCCGTATTATTGTTTTCTTTTGCTCTTTGATGACTTCTGGAAAGCCAAACCTCTTTCAGCAAATAACTGCACCACAGCAGCAATCACCACTTCTCCCTTTCAGAAGGTACTTTCATTAACTCATACTCACTGCTCTTTAAACTCATCGCTCTTTAAACTCAGAGATCTCAGTAGTTCAAATGATTCCTCCTTCAACATACTTTAACCTGCATTCATTGAATTCCACCTGCTACCATGCTGTCCTTTCACCTCACTTGCTTCAACCTCTCTGGAGCTCTCTGTAAACTTCCTTAGTGTTGATCAGCCTTTGTGATACCCCTAAGCATGGTCAGCTCAGTGTTCACACAGATTTTCATGTCACTAACTTAAAAACCAATATCAATGGCAACATGCAGCTTTGGAGTATCCCAGTATTAATTACTACTTTTTTTACTGCTAGAAAATGGAGCAGTTTCTGCTTTGTGATGGTCTGTTTTTAATCCACTGTACTCCTGCACACTGTTATTTTTTTGTAAGGAACTTGCAAAAAAACTTTCAGAAAAGCCAAATACATTAGACCAACCCCGTTTTTTTAAATCTTGTATTTTGCTGCTGCACTCAAGGAACTCTTGAAGAAGAGTGATAGATTATCCATTACCAAATCATGCTGCTTTGTCCCAATCATATCATCGCTAGCTAAGTGTTTTACACATTAGCGTTTCAATCAGTGAAGGTCCTTGACAGATTACTTCAAGATATGACTAACTTTAAACACAGAAGTTGTACCCTTGAAGCCAATGTCCTATTTGCATGCTTTATGTTAGGCATGTGTTGAAGCCAGGATCACCAGGGCGCAGTCCTTAGGCAGTGAGCATTTTCTCTTTTTCTTTTTTGTTGTTGCTTTTTATTTTTTTTTTTTTTTAAATGAGAGATTGTGTCTTTTTGCTGGCAGCTGCCCCAGATAATTCTTAAATCTAGTGGAGATTTGGTAATGACAAATATTTCTGACAACCAAAGACACCACGGCTGTCCAGGGTTGGAGCCAAAACGGAGTTTTTCCCCACCGAGAGCCGCTCCAGAGCAGGACAGGGAAGGGAAGGGAGATGCACAGAAGGGAGCCGTGGTCCCTGGCCTTGTGGCTGCAGGATGGTCCCTGCTGCTTCTGCCTCTCTCGGAAAGGAGCAACCAGCAAGCTGGTCCTCCTGCAGCACCAACACAGACCCAGCAGGCAGTAACGCCATCCTGCAACGCCGATAGCCGGCCGTCCTGGAGTACTCCCCACTGCCGCTTGTGCCTTGAGCCAGCCAGGCTCTCAGCTCTTCGGTAAAATATCAGAAGGCTCTCAACATCCCAGCACTTTGCTAAATCCCTTTTAACTCTTGTCCATTTCTGCCTTCTCTGGGTTCAACCCTTTCATTTTCTTTCAACATTTTATTTTACTACCTTCATCTCCCATGACCGCTTTTCTCAGTGTAGTTAGTGCTGATCCACAGAGCTAGATCCAAGCACTTCTTACAGTGTCTTTCCAACCACCTCACTTCTTCAATTCTTCCTTCCTTTCCCTCTCTTCCTCTCTGCCCTCCCCAAATCTCGCCCATTTCTATCTTTTGCGGTTCTCCGGCAACCTGGCTCTCTTTTGGGCAAAGGCTAGTTGTTGCTGTCTTCAGATCTCACACATTGTGCTCTCAAGGGTCAGATGCATCCTGGGATGTATTGTGGACTTTTGACCCCATAAAATCAAGACATTGAAAGAAAGTAGTGGCCCCATTAAAATCACTAAGCATAAGGAGATACTAGAATATACTTGAAGATATATTATAGAAGGCAGGAACATTTAAGGCCCCACACCCCAATACTGGAGACTTAGCGACTGAGTCCGCAGATCCTTTCATTTATTTTTTACTGAATTAGCGCTCCAATTCCTAGCTAGGATTTAACTGCAGTAATACAAATTTAATACTGACCCTTTAAAAATGATTCACTGGCCATTTTTCACACTTGTTTTATGAAACAGTCAAAACATTTTTCACTCCTGCTCTTAAGAATTTTTTGATCTGTGAATAGCAACATTTATTTTTATCTTCTATCAAGTATTAGAAGCCTTCAAGCTGGGGCACATATTGTGCACTGACTACAAGAAATACTGAAGCACAGAAATGCCAGATGAACCTATTGTTTCAAGAGACAGGGCCTACCATTTCAAATGTCCTTGTGCAAGAATCTTTCTCATGGTCATGGTCACCAGGAACGTGTCTGAATAGTAAAAGACAAAGGGTGAAATCTCATTAATTTCAGTGGGGTCAGGGTTTCAACCAATTTGCTTCTTCCTACAAAGATAACCTTGCCAGTACTTTTAATGTGTTGCTTTAAACACATTCAAAGCTGATGCAACTTGTTCTTCCAGTATTTTTTCCCAGATGTTTATGTATCTAACAATATCCCTAAAAAGGTGCTGTTAATAACTCCAACAGTTTTGATTTTTTGAAAGTGGCATCTAATTTTAGAAAACCATTAGATAACTTAGAGTGAAAGATTCACCAAGTAAATGGTACTTTATAAATCTTTCTGTCTAGATGGATGGTTTAAAGACAAGTTTCTGATTTTAGTTTTACTTGCCTAAGGGTTGAGACTACCATAAAACCAAACTGATATCTTTACAAACAATGAAAAAAAAACATCTAATTGCAATATTTTGAATTTTTTTCCTATAGGAAGATATAAAATACTGTTTATTTGTGTAGTGCTGCTTACTAAAGGTGCATGGCATGTGAGCAAATACTGTAGCTTTTATCTAGATGACCTGATTCTCAAATTCCAAACACTGAGGGCTGGAAAGTAAGGCAAGAGCTAAAGATAAATTTTTAAAAAATCTGCATTTATTTGAGTTATGGATGAATAAAATATAGGGCACATAAAAGTGACAGAACCTTCTAGGTTAGTAGATTGCACAATCTGGACTTTCACAGCTACAGTATTTTTTCATGCATGTGTTACAGTAAGAATACTAAAAATACCTAGATTTAAAAGACAGAGCTGACAGAACATCTAAGTAGTGATGAAATACTCAGCTACACATGAATTACATCTTTCAAAGAAGTCTCTTGCAACTAAGTGCAAAGGCCTTCATTCTCTACTCATATTGATTTAAATCAGGGGAAACCTCTTGGGGTGAAACCTTAGCTATATAGATGCCCACAGTACAGTTCAGGAGAGGATGGTGGCAAGGTTGATCTGGCAGAGCCTTTAAACTCCTGGGTGCAGTCATAAAATTATGTTTATCCACTTTTGCCTTTAAGAAACTATTAATAAAGATACAAATACCCAGGCTGCAGAAATATCTTGAATTCTTTCTCTTTTGACATCCTATCTAGTAGGGGCTGCAAAGAAAAAAGCTAAAATTTGGATTCCTTCATTAAAACAGCTACAGCCATAACCAGATAAGGTCCCTTTGAGCACACCTACACAGCTATATTAAAAAAGTCCAGGGACCAGTTCAGACATTGTTATCTTGATCCTCTATTGTGCTGATTTTCCCATTGCTTCTTGTTTTCAGCCATGTTTTCAGCAGTCTTTGCACCCTCAGACAACCCCATCATGACAAACCCTATGGCATGCCACGTGTGGTCACTTTCATGGTATAACACCCACCAGTTTCTTGACACCAGCACAACTCTCTCTGATGTCAGACTCTTTGAACTGAAATAAAGAGAAGCTTTAGGGTCATGAAGACATTGTATGGAGCCTAGAGGAGAGCCAGGGTCAAGAGCTATGACTTCACAGGCCCCCACCTGCTCTATGAAGGATTAGCCCGAAGCAATGTGAAAGCCAGTCAGTTGGTGCCACACAGACTACTGCTTACAGTTTCTAAGGGAAGATATTTTTCTCCTGTCTTCAGATTCTAAACTAAAATGAATAATACTTTGATGGCCTGGCAAGTTAATGCAAATCATGTGAAAGGAATATATTCTGACTCTTTTAGTGTTATTATAATACAGTTCCACTTCCTGTAAAATGCGAGTCGACTAACCTGCCATGCTGTTAAGATCTCAACCAGAACAGAGAAAAATGGCACTTAGATGGTAAAAAAGATGCCCAGGATTGTCATTACTGTAATGTTGTTAAAGTTGTTAAACAGTTACCACTGAAATAAACAGGAGTATTCAGAAGCTGGTCAGGGTCCCAGCTGAGCGTGACACTTTTGGAACCATGGTCCCGTACTAAACTTGCCCTTCCTACTTTTTATGGAGGCTCCGACACCTGTGACTATCAGTGTAGTTATATGCACAATCAAGTTAATACATGCTAGCTAATAAGCACCATGCAGTTTGTGCATTTTTAATGCAGAATGCTTCCAATAACCATCACTAATAACGTCCTCTTCAGTACAGGAGAGTAAAGCTCCTGCTGTGTTATTTATGCTCGGGATTAGATTTCATCTCACATAACTTTAGCTGTCAAGTTTAAGCCACTCACCACAGACTCCCTTTGTAGTCGCTGGAGAGAGATAGGCATCTCCAAAGGGTGATTCCTTCCATCTCTCTTCGATACCTGTCTTTGGATGGGATGAATCACCCTCTGGAGGTGCCTCTCTCTCTTCATTGTCTAGAGAGGGAATCAAGCCGACTTTAACTTATAGACATCTATCAGAGACTTTTGACTTATAGATAGTGAAAGTGAAAAGAATCCCACCTTCAGCATACTGTACTTTAAGTAGTTCTCTGCTTGGTGTAAAGAGGATTGAAGGAAGATTTCTCTAAGTGCAAGCATGGTTTTGTTGCTGCTGGTAGGAATGCTTTGCTTTCTTCTCTTGCCTCCCTGAGATGCTGACAGCTCTGATGTTAATAATGGAGCACCAGTCGGGCTTCAGCGATTTGCAGAAAAAAGGCAAGTTATGTAATTTTTTGAGGTAATAGCTGCAGTCTGGGAAGAATTGGCCTGAAACTGTCTGAAACTGAGAGAATCTTCCATGTTAAATAGTTTAATTTCAGGATAATATTTCCATGACTTGAATTTAAAAAAAAAAAAAAATCCAACCTATTTCATTTGCTGTATTAAGTATCTGCATTTGTTCCTAATATTCTTAATTAGGTCAATTTGAAAATTTCAACACATCATTTTAAAGTGTGAATTTAGGGAGAGAAAGTTTTGCAATCTATTACATTCATACTTCAGCTGTAAAAAGCACCCGATAAAATAACATTTCATGAATCAGACAAAGAATTTTTGACATTGATAAATAGAATGGCTGCACGATCTATCACTCCACACTTTCCCAGCACTTATCCATGGCCTGGGTTCATCCCTGCTTTTCTTCCCAACCTGCACAAGTCTATGTATATGTAAAAAAAAATGCAGTTTCATTTGAGAAATTGCTTCAGATATATGAAAACTAGTCTTGAAAAGAGAGAAAGACACTTTATGATGTTGCCAAGACTTGTGATTTAATCATGTATTTTGCAACAATTAGTATTTTTAATGCCTTAGCTTCAAAAAACCTGTTATTACCTGATAATCACTGTTTTTATTAAGGAAAAAAAAAAGACATTCCTAATGGTCTGGACCGCAGAGGAAAGTTCAAAAATATGAACTGTAAAAGCTCAAATCAAGAAGGTGACAAGTGAAAAGAAGCAATTAATGTAACACTTTATAATTTTTGGAGGCCTGACTTGATTTTTTTTCCCCTCAACTAAAGCACAAATTTCCCATAGGATTTTCTTTTCAGGATCACAGTTCCTGATGAGGTTGAAGTGAGACGCAGGACTATGTGATCGAATTCATGCCTGCCTAATGGGTCAAACTAAACACTATGCATCCCTCTAGGTCCAGATTTTTTCCAAGACAGTGATCTTGCTTGCTGAACCTGAACAGGACTTCATGGGGCATTATATGCGGTTTGCTCTGGTGTTGCTCTGCTTTTGGAACAAGGTCCTTGAACAAGAGTTTGCAAAGAACTGGAAGAGTTGTCTGTCCTGAACTGGAATGCTGCAGAGGGGTGAATTTCATCCTAAAAAAAGACAACCAAATAAAAAATCTTTCTGAAAGAAAGAAAATCATGAGGCTCTTCACAGTGTCTAAATTTAGATACTTAAACGAAGTGCCTGAGGTAGGAGGTTAGTCTCATTAGGCTTCCTGTCTAATCAATAGAAAGGGAAAGACAGTCCTGTAAAGCACCTTGGTGAAGTTTCTGCTTTGAACTGGCTACTGAGAAAGCCTACTCTCCTGAAGGCATCTCTCGGTGTCAACCAGGTCCTGCTTCCTGAAGCATCATGCAGGCCTGATGTTGAGTCCTGTTCTCGTTTACATTAATTTTGTAAGGGTCCCTGACGTGGGACTTGTGGTGGCAAAGGAGCAGGAAAACAAACTGTGTCCCAAGACCTGTGTGGATATGGCTATGCTCTGCAATACTGTTGCTTGCTCCAGAAGCCACTGGGGATAGGCTTGCTCTAGGCAAGTATGTGGAATTACAGAGTGTTAGGGGAAAGGGAAACTTTGGAAAGAGCCTGTTGTCCTCACTTCATACATCACAAAGCATATATAAAGGAAAAGAATTGTGCTTAGGGTAACTTCATAACTCGCTGGTACCTCCATGTACCTGGTACCTCAGGAAAAACTGATCAAGTTGCATTTATACTGCAGTGCAATGTAAATATATGTTCCTCTTGATTGCTTAGCTTTGGCACTAGTGCCACTGTGTAAACATAGTGAAGTCATAGAATCATAGAATCATAGA
>NW_009227328.1:0-12174 GCF_000690835.1 Fulmarus glacialis | reverse complement strand
GGGTTTTTTTGTTTGTTTGTTTTTTTAATGTAGGAGCAGACATAGTGTCATTTTTTGCAAACTATAAATACTAATGCGTAAAGAAAAGATTTCTCATCGCAGCTGGATGTAGCAGTGTATTTTAGTCCCCAGCTGGCCTGGTAAACACATTAGGAAAAAAAGGCTATTTCGGCTATGTATTCATCTTCCCAGAATCCCTGTTTCACATCCCAGCTGTATGGTGACCCTGTTAATGCTACCAGGCTGTCTGTTCCTTCTGTGTTTACAAATGGGTATATTACACGTCTTAGCATTTTTCAAATTGTTCATAAATTTTTTTTTTTTCACTTTTACCTATTTTATTCTTTTATTTAATCTGCTAGCTTCTCTTTATGCTAGCTTCTCATTTGGATGCAATTTGGGGGTGTTTTGAGTTTTGGGTTTTTTTGCAAGGGTTTAATCTTGTTTATGACCTCCTTGTGCTGTCCAGTCTACATTTCTCCATTCCTAAATGTTGTTGCTAGATCATATACATTTGCTCTGCACCTCCCACATGGTAGCTCAGGTACTTGCTATGTCCTTGCAAACATTTTTACTTTCTGCTTTTAATTCCTTTTTAACAAGTCTCTAAATTTTATGCATTTCACTTGTTTGAAATGAAATGTAACGGTGGTGGATAGTTTTGGCTGTTATTGTATTTGCAAGGATGTTCTGCTGTGGGATTGCTGTGTTACCAAGCAGCACGTCAACAGTAACGTGTTGAAAAATGTCCTCTGTGTTGGTCAGGTCCAGGTCAAGTTTTGCTTCTGTTCTTCTCAGGTCTATGACTAGCTGCTCCTTTAAACACGTTGAGGGTGTTTAGCAATTTAGTCATGGGGCCATATTGCAAAGTAACGTTCATCTTCTGTATGAGGAGTAGCACTTTTCCATCACGACTACAAAATTCCTCATTATTGTAGCATTTCAGTTTTGCAGTCTCTCTGATTTCTCCTAGCATCACATATCTAGTGTCCTTTGCTTAGGGAAAAGGAGGAAATGGTTTAAAATTGTGAGAAGAATCTCTGAAATTGTGAGAAGAGTCTCTGAGGCCAGTGATAAGATGACCACAGCAGAGGATGGTTTGCATCAGTCACAACTAGTCCTCTGCAGACGGTAGTAGCCAGTCCACCCACCCCATTGATGAGAAGGGTGTTGGTGTGGCCTGTGGAGCAGCTCAGCTTCTAGCAATGTCCTTTTAAGAGGGCTGGCATCACAGTGCTGTGCTGTGCTGCGATCTGCATGGTAATGGCTCCTGAAGCACTTAACGTGAAAGCACTTGAGGGACTAAGGAGGTATAGTGTAGTGGAAAATGCAAAAGAATGTTCTTTTCTATGGCTGAAAATATTTGTGCTTGTTCACCTTTTTTTCATGCAGACATTGCAATCCTGGGAATGGACATCGATGCGCAAACTATAGAGGACAATGTCATCAGCTTGGAGATGCTGTTTAAAACATGGCTACATGATTATGGCACAGAGAGAGAACACCTCCATCTCCTCCTTCCATCAGGAGGCTTCAGCCATGCCACTGCACCCAAGACCACCCTAAGTATTTCATTTTCTCTCGCCCTCTCAGGGAGCTCCTAAATCCCACAGCCTTAAAGATTACCCAGGCCTGTCCTATGGGCATGTTCCCTCACATTTAGAGACCCAAGTAAGGTCTCTGGGTGACTTTCAAAACTGTCTGGAGTTTCTGTTGTCTCAGGCTGAGACAAAAGCCATTTGCTTAGAATACTTCTAGGTTGCTGCCATGACCTGTGGCTGCTGATGCTATAATTCATTTCCATTCTGCAACAAAAATGTGGCTTGAAGAGTCTGTGAATTTATAGCCACTTGGTCAAAGTAAAAGGGGCCTTACATACTGAGAGCCAAGGACCTTCTGGCTCAGTTGTATAGCCCTAAGAATTGTGTTCCTTGTGTTTGATACTGAAAGTCTGAGCCAGAGCTGCACTTAAATAAAGGCTGTTTTACAAATGGACTTGGATTGTATTTATATCTATTGATTTAGCACTAAAATAGCAATGTTCTAGCTGGAGCTGCCAGCAGTTATAATAATGCACAGGAAAATTTGTAAGGAATATGTAATTTTTTTTCTGTTACTAGTCTAAGTCCAAGTCCCTAATCCATCCTTGGGTGAGCACTGAAAACACCAAAAGCTACAGCAGACATAGGTGTTTCCCCTAAGTTGTTGTTAACTGTATTGTCACCATTGCACTGCCATGGGAATCTGCACATGCAGTTCTGGCAATCCCCTTTCCATGCCTCTCCAATATGGTACTATATGCGTCTCCAATATGGTACTATATGCCTCTCCAATATGGTACTATATGCCACTCCAGTATGGTACTGTGCGCAGCTTCGCGTTGCCATCACAGCAGAAGCACACTTGTTTTCTTCTGGTCATCCACAGGTCAGTTCCAGACTGGAAGCAAAGTTCATAGAGCGCTGCTGGTGGCTTTTGCAGATATGCTCCACAGCAAGCGGATCAGAAAGCCTGGTGTGACTTTTTATTTATGTAGTAGCTACCATAACAGCCTCCAGACCTGCACAGGCAATTATGGTATTTTGTTAAAGGTGGATTTTCCTTCATCATAACATTGAATTTCATACTTGATGCATTGTCTTATTGTAGCTAGCAAGGCAAACCAAGTTAGTTACACTGCAGTCAGGTTTTTTCACCTTCCCACACTCAAGAAATCTGTAGAAGGCCAGAGAAATTGTAGGCAGCTGTATAGTATATTATACCAGAGTTAGTGTCATCGTGCTGGGTTTCTCCACAAACACAGATAGAAAAGCTAGCAGGAAATGCGTGGCCCCAACCCAGTGTGGCACTGGGAAACGAGCTTATGCTGTCTCTACAGCTGGCCACTCATCGCCAAAACTGGAACTTGCCTGCCCAGTTACCAACCATTGTTTCATTAACATGCCAAGCATGTGGTATTTCCCCTTGTATGTAAAATGGGGATAGATTGTTGCCTCGTGTCACAGGCTTTAGCGTTGTTCTTCCCTTAATAGTTCCTGTTGCTAGAAAACATTAACTTAGTGTTTGTAAGTGCCTTGAGCATGTCATGTGCTAAACATTACCATTTCCAGCAATCTAAACCAATCTCTTTCTCCTAGTGTGCCTGAAGTGCGATTTGCAGGAGAGATTGCTCGACCCAGCTTTACTTTCTGGGATGGCTGATGGCACCGTGAGAGCAGCAGATTTGAATTCACCCTGCCAGATGGCAGCCTGGCCAGCTACGGTGCTGTATAAACTCCGGGTTGTAAAGTAAGAGTCGTTACGTGCTTTGCGTTTGGTAACTGGAAGGCTGGTATAGTAGCAGCCTTCACTCTTTCTGTGCAATTTCAGCTAGGACCTAGTAACACCGCCATAAAGCGCTGGGGGGCTCAAAGTGCTAGTGAGCAAAATTGTGATGTAAGATACCCTCAACCCGCGTAACTCTTTGTGTTGTGGAACAGCACATCCCACAGCTGCAAACAGGAGCACAGGGTCAAAAACGGTGTTACCACGACACTAGCACTTTATGAGTGTAACACCATAGATGTTATGCACACAACAGTTGTTTCCCTCCAGTGTGACGTTCTGTAGATTGCAGCCATTGCACCATATGTAATTCTGCTGTTTTCTCACCACCTAATGAGGCCACAGCAAGCAACTGGATGTGAGAGCCTGAGCTAACTAGTTGACTACTAGTAGAAAAGCAAGCAAAGCCTCATAGTGCTGGGTGACTTCATGTAAGAATTTACTCGCTTTCCCGTCAGCAGTCTGTGGCTGGTAAGCACAGAGCATAACAAGAAGAGTGATGCTCTCTAGTGTCTTTTCTGAGATTTATTCATAGGAAAAAATTTGTGTAATTTCTGAACTATGCAGTTGTTCTTAAAATGATTCTCATCCTGTCAGTAGCTGAAGAGCACTCAGTAATTGTGCATAAGTGGCCCACAGCCAAAGCACTGAAGCTGCTTAATAATGCCCTGTCGTGAAGCAGAAGTGTGCTATGGACAGGCGATGTCAAGCACTGTAAAGTCTGTAGTGGTGTTTGTGGTAGGATGTTGGCTCTGTGCAGGAGTTGAGCACATGTCAGTTTAAGTGAAGGATAACCACGGTCCAGTAAAAATCACTTAGGAAGAGACGTAATTGCCTGGGTGAGTTATTGCCCAAGAGGCCAGATTAACAATCTGTTTTGTATACGAAATGCATGAAGACTGGATTTGCTTCTTGGCATGCTCTTGTCAACGCAGACACAAGCGAATCTGGAAATCAGCAAGAAAGCCCTTCACTGCAGTTGGACTTTCCTGCAAGGTTTCATAGTGACAGGCCACAGCAATACAGACATTGAGTGCTTGTAGCAGCGCATGAAGACTGGATTTGCTTCTTGGCATGCTCTTGTCAACGCAGACACAAGCGAATCTGGATCTGGAAATCAGCAAGAAAGCCCTTCACTAGAGTTGGACTTTTCTGCAAGGTTTCATAGTGACGGGCCACAGCAACACAGACATTGAGTGCTTGTAGCAGCATTGCAGCTGATACTGCCATAGCCACTCGAGCTAGTCATCTCCTGGTAGAGTCTTCTTGCTGGTTTCATGTTGGCTGTGCTTCACTAACATGAGCTGTGTATTTGCAGGGCTCTGAAGTCTGAAGGGGTCTGTGAGTCCATACTGTATGGTCTGCCCTTCATCATCAAGCCCACAAGCTGCTGGCAGCTAGACTGGGATGAACTGGAGATAAACCAGCACAGCTTCCATGCTCTATGTCATAGTCTTCTGGTAAGTGTGTGAAAATCACAGTCTCATGGGGAGGGATTGCCATAGAAAGGAATAGTTAGTGCACGTCTAGTAAGATCTGAATAGCCTGCACCAGGAAACGTGTTTCAAAAGCTGCAGCTTCATCTCATGGGCCAGAGTCGGGCTTGTAAATCCTTCCAGCCAAGGATTAGCATCCACTGGAAAGACGCTACAGCACATCAAACCTTAGAGAAGACTCTCTAGCCTCTCAGAAATGCAGTGTTTGGAGGTATGAAGTACAAAAGTCAGGGTTGGAGTTAGATGTGCATCTTTAACTGTGAAAATAATTAACCAAGGCTTGGGATGTGGAAGATTTTCCATTACTGACAAGTCGTAAAGGAAAATTGGATGTTTTTAAGAATTGTCTTGCACTCAATTAAAAAAAAAAAACCAAACAACATACTATCCCCAACCATAATGCAGAATAGTGTTCTTATTCTGATGTGTGTGAATGTCCCTGCTCCTGAACCCAGCAGCCCCTACAGTGAAAGTGCTGAAGGAAGTGGCTGTTGCCCATTGTTCACATCAGTTTTGGCTTTTGCCACTTAGAAAAGGAAGTGGATGCTTTTGGCCAAACGAGAGCCACAGAACACTAGTCCAAACTGGAACATCATGGTGCATTCCTACTACATCATTGTCCCTTCCGACTCTGCCACTCTACTTGTCAAAGCCGTCGCCACCAGAGAGCTCTTGCTGCCGTCAACCTTCCCAGCCCTCCTTGCTGAACATCCTGAGAGAGTGCATGGCGCTATAGAGGTAAGTCATTGACAGTCCTGCACAAATATCCACGGAAAGGATCCCGGTTGTACAAGCGGGGATCAGAGTAATGATCAGCCTTTATGCACAGGACATGCAGCTGCTGCTGAAGATGTATGTATCACCTCCCTCATTGCTGGGGAACGTGGATCTCCTCAGACTGCAGAGAGAGGTGCTTTAGGCATAAGATAAATCAATACATAAAGTGCCTCTGTTTCTTCCAATAGATTCAGGCTTCTGCATTTCCTATTGTGCATCCATATGTTCTCCTGAGTTGTCTGCCTCTGCTTCAGGTGATGCCAGGACGGGCAGAGCCCTCACTATAGGTCTTAGCAGATGAGTAGAGGAGGAAGCAGCTGTGAAAATGTCTAGTGACAGCTGGAATATTATGGAGCACTCCAAAACTTCTTCCCAGCAGCCAATATATCCTACAGCTTTCTTCACGGACAGCAAATGCCTGTCCTTCGGAGCAATGTTGCATGTCTATTGGGGGGAGGGGGAAGAGGTCTTATGAAGCAGGGAGTTGAGGGTGACGGTGCCCAGAAAGGTGCTCCAGCTTGTTGGCTGATTCTGGGCATGGGGGAGGATAGGACTGCATCCTGCAAGGGAATGCTTAAATCCATTAAGACCTGGTTGCGGATGCCTCTTGTTCTATACACAGCTAAGAGTGGTCCTTATGGGTAGCAGCACAGCCAAAGATCCCTTCTCCCATCATGGCAGGGTGGCATGGAGCATCTGCAACACTCATGCCTGCAAAAAAACCCCTTAATGCTAAAAGCAACAAAAAACCCCAAGCAAACCCCACAGCCTCTACCTGTCACATCTCATAGCCTCTAGGTGCTTTCTTCTGTCTGAGCAGAGTGCCCTGAACAGCTTGGAAGTGGAAGTTGCTTATAACCCCTTGCACCTAAAAAGCAACCTCTACAAATACCTGAAGAGTATGTTGTACAAACCTCTGCACAGGCAGCAGGCCCAGCCCAGGGACCAGCGACCAGAGCGGCATCAACCCAAGCAGGTACGTCTCTTGCCTTTGATTAGCCTAGATAGTCTCTGTTCTGCCCTTCTGGTCTGCTTCCTGCAGAAGGGCTGCGGGCAGCTCCCTGATACCCCAGCGGTGCAGGGAAGGCAGCACGTGGCAGGGGCAACATTCCCTTGCAGCTGGCAGAGCGGAGGCACGGGTGTAGCATAAGCTCATGAATTGAGGAGCGGGGCGCTGAACAGCCGGCACGTGCAGACAGTGTGCTGTTGGACAAGCCAGTGCCTCCCTGCACAAGGTGCATTCCTATTTTGTCCCTGTATTGCAGCATCAGAGCAGAGCCAAAGCCACGGTGGCCCCCCTTCTGATGGCTCCTTCTCCTGTCCCAGTGTTCAGACCAGCAGCGATGAGGAGAGATTCCTGTGAGCGCTCCCTGCTCCCCAAAGAGTACGACGAGTTCCTGCAGTGAACCCCAGGGCACTGCTCGAGCCTGCGCACGTGCAGTCAGGGCTTGGCTTCTTGCTCGGCTGCCAGGCCTTACGCACTGGGCTGGAAGTGGTCAGGCAGGACACTAAGCTTGGCCTTGGTCAGAGAGGCACTTCCCATTGTTTGTTCCTCCTTGTTGTTTTATGGTTTTGTTAGTCACCAAGTCAGTCTGCAGGAAGCCTGCTGCTTGGGGGCCCTCTGTCCAGAGAGTCAGCAACACCCCGTATTTCCCATTCTTGTCAGCACGCATCACCAGCATGCTTCAAATTTTGGTTTCTGAGACTAGGCTAGTACAGACCACAAACCACAGACTGCTGTCAGCGGGCGCAGAAAAGCTGCAAGCGGGGCAGTGAGGAAGTCAGACAGATAGATAAAGCAGGCAGTAATGTCAAGCTGCCCTCGTCCTGCAGGAGCAGGTTAAGCAGGTTGTTCGACTAGGCATAAAACAGGGCTTTTGAATTTAATCTTAAAGCCCAGAATGCTGCCCTCCTGAGAGCAGGACTACCCGTGATGATGCCGATTTGCCTGCTTCCGTAACTGGTCTCACTGTCCAACTCCCCAGCTCATGAAGGGGTTTGTAGCAAGTGCCAAGCCAGCCTTAATGCTCCGGCTGGCTCCTACACAGTGACAGCTCGCCGCAGCTGGAGCTGCAGCACAGCACCATTCTCCCAGCCAACTGCTGCTTGGATGCTCTGCTCCTTATGGCCCGTTTGTGCCTATGGGGCTGTTCTGCAAGCCAACACAGCAAGAACTTTTTGGCAGGGTTCAGAAGATGGGGGGAGTAGGCTTGGAGCCTTCCAGAAAGCTTCTGCCCAGTGCTTGCACAGATGCAGACATAGGACAGGGCAGGGCAGGAGCTGAGGGCAGCTTGACTGAGGCAAGATGGAGTGGTCTCACTGGGCTTCCTGGACACCAAGCACCAGCAGGGGTTTGTGTTCTACTTACTTTGTTGTGACAAGCTGTTTCAAAATAAAGTTATCCACCGTAATGTTCACTTACTGCCTGTAGTTTATAACGGGTACTGTATGCAGCAATCCCAGCACTGACCTGTACTGCCTGAGAAACAGCTGCAGTCGACCAAGGGCACAAGGCAAACACCGTGCTCCCGGGGGCTGCTGCAGCAGCAGAGCAGAGCCGTCTCTCTTCCCTGGGATCCCAGCTCAGTAACAGGCCTGCTAGCCCCCCGGGGCAGGGACCTGCCCTTCCCGTGCCCTAGCAGCACTCCATGCCTGGCAGGGGTAAGATGCCAAGGGCAGGCACCCCTGCAGGCACAGGGACAGGGGTTGGTTAGGGTGTGCAAGCTGGTGGCCTACCCCTGCCTGTCTCTAACAAGCTCACGGCATGAACTGGGGAAGGAACAGTCGCAAAGGCAGTAACGCACATACAAATGGCCCAGCCTAGGGCATGCAAACCAGACAGCAATATGAAAAGGAAAATCAGGCAGACTGGGGGGGAGAGGGAGAACGACATCGGGGGATGAGCTTGACTGAACTGATGATGCAGGTGGAAGTTACTTCGGCAACCATATTAAAAATACCAAACTGGGGTACAAAGTCAACAAAACACCTTGCTGATGGGAAGGGGTAAGCAAACAAGGGCTTGTGATTTATTGCTGATAGAAGGAAGCTGCTAAAGGGGAAACTTGGGAAGAGGGATTGTAAAAGGAAGCAAATCACAAAATTGGGGCTGTTTGGGGGTCCCTGTTGAAAAGCCCACCACCTGATCACCACAGTGTGAAGCAGGGCAGTAACTGCTGTTGCTCTGACCAACTCTGGACAGCCAGAGGGAACTTGGGTGCTTTCCCTAACGCCAGCGTGAGAATGGCAGAACAGTTGTCTCATGCCTGCACCACGCTAGTCCCTAAAGGGGAGGAGGTAGCAGTTATAAAAGGGCATATCTTTCAGAACGAGAAACAGAAAAACGTAGCCCCAAGGGGAAGAGGTTAGTTGGGCTTTGAGCAGCTCCCAAGTCATGTTCTCCTGGTAAAAACTGCCATCTAGCCTACAGAGATCAAGACTTCTGCTTCTGTTGCATCCCAGCTGTGGCTGCTAGATCAGTACTCTGACATTTCTCAGCTCATCTGGGGCATGGGCTGTTAGCAGAGAACAGGGAGGCACACAGGCTGTCCTCACATGAGGAAGTCTGATATCCAAAGGACTTCCCATGCACCACCCAGTCTGGCCCACAGCACCTGGACTGGGCAGAAGCAAACAAAGCTGCTCGTCCAGGACCGTTTCTGCACTGTAAGAAAATGGGCAGAATGAGCAGCCGAGCGTAAGCCATGCATCCCCAAGCCCCTCAGCAAAGCCTTTTTCAGGACTGGCTGCCAGGATGCCATTTTCCAAGTACACAGACTGAATTCAGCCATGGCACACAACCACAGTGACCTGCCACAGCTGTGTTTGAGCTGCACCCAGGTGCTCCGCTGTTCAACACATGGAAATTAGTTATCAGGAGACAGTGGAAGTGAGGCAAAGGAAAGGGAAAGAAGGAGGGCCACAAAGATGATCGTGCTGAGGGGCAGTTGGGGGTTGGCTGAGGCTGAGAGAGCTGGGGTTGTTCAGCCTAAAGAGAAGGCTCTGGGGGAGACTTTATAGCAGCCTTCCAGTACTTAAAGGAGGCCTACAGGGAAGATGGGGAGGGACTCTTTATCAGGGAGTGTAGTGATAGGATGACAGGTAACAGTTTTAAACTGAAAGAGGGTAGATTTAGATTAGGTATTAGGAAGAAATTCTTTACCGTGAGGGTGGTGAGACCCTGGAACAGGTTGTCCAGAGAAATTGTGGATGCCCCCTCCCTGGAAGTGTCCAAGGCCAGGCTGGATGAGGCTTTGAGCAACCTGATCTAGTAGAAGGTATCCCCCTGCCCATGGCAGGGGGGTTGGAAGTAGATCACCTTCAAGGTCCCTTCCAACCCAAACCATTCTATGATTCTGTGAAGGCAGATGGAAGAAATCCTAATCTAGGTAGAATCCAGAAAGATCACCTCCTGGTCCTAAAGTCAGGGTTCATTGCAGACTTTTGCTTTAGCAACAGGAAGGCTGTGACCAGCCAAAGGCTCACTCTTTATCTTATTTCTTATGCTTTCCCAAAGCATCTATTACACCCTGAACTGCTGCCAGAAAGGAGGTAAAGTGAAGCACAGAGCAGCAGTCTGAGCAAGGTGACAGGTCTGGTCTACAACACTCAGCCAGGAAAGAATGGACTGTCTCTCCTGATCAGCAGAGACTAAGAGCCTTCTCCGCCGCACGCACTTCTCTGTCGTGCGGCAGGGTGCATAAATAAAGCAAGCCACGCGTGGGAGCACTCCTCCTCTCCTGCGCACTTACATCTTAGTCCCGAGCCAGCTGTTATGAGAGATTATGTCATTGCTGAAGCAAGAAAAATAAATACCCTTTTCTCCCAGCCAAGAGGAGTGCAGGGTTGTGCAGGGACCACTGGTCTGGCACAGATGCTGGAGCATTTTCCTTCCTCACCGTCACCCTCTTCAGTGAAAGCTGGGTGAGCCACTTTGCATGTCCACCACACTCAGCTCCACAGGACGGAGCAGACGCAGTGCACTGAGACACAGTGACCGCAGTGATGGAGTTGCACAAATACCCACGGCCGTATGGAAGGGAGAGCCCTGGGGCTCTGCTCCTGGGAGGCTGCTCGTCATCGTTTAAGTCTTGGAGCCTCACACTGGAGTCATGAGCAAGGATTATGGACAGGCGGCCTGGGCCCCCTGCTAAGCAATGCCCAGAGCTCTTCTCTGGAGCAGGCGGGCAGAACTGCTCTGGGACGCGTACATGGACCATGGACTGGAACACAAGCATGGGACCACCCAGCAGCCAACCACGAGCAGCAGACGCCTGCTGCTTGTGCCTCTCGTCCCAGGCAGGAACTGCCTCAGCCTCCCTCAGATTCCCAAAGCCCCTTGGGCTTTTTCCCTTCTCCTGCAGCAAAGTCCCAGTGGGAAAGTGGACCCAGCACAGGAGAACAGCCACAAAGTGGTCCTGCCTACAGCTGCGCTGTATTGTTACAGGACTGAGGCTTCCCCCCTGCAACCTGGGACCAGACAAATGCCCAGAGCTCACCGCCTTGTCACCTCGCACCAGTCTGGGGACCTGAACCTGATCCTCCAGACTTCCCCAACGGTTTGTGGCTCCCTGGGTCTGAGCTGGGGCGGCAGAAGTCGTGCTTAGTCCTCTGCACAGGTAAATCATCAGGGCTGCTTGTCAGCTGGCTGTTTTGCAGCCAGTTGTTCTACATCAACAGGCTGGTAAACCTGCAGAAGGCAAGCCCCATCCAGACTCAGGGACAGCCAATGCCAGGGTGCCTGGTCTAGCCCCGCACAGAAGGGACACAAAATCTCTCACAACCATTACCAGCACCAAAAGGACAACCTGTTTTACCCCTGCATAGGCTTCTGCCCAAGGCTGGCCACACAGGAATCACAGCCAAACCCCTGGCCTCAGACCACACAGCAGGGCATAGTTTTTGCCATTAAAGTCAATGGGATCCAGACTGGGCCATCCCAGGTTTTCCAAGAGCAGCTGGGAGCAGGGGGAGATCAGCAGAGGGGTCAGGCTGGGGAAGGAGAGATCCTGTGACTTATCAACAGTCACGGAGCTGCAGCAGAGCTGGCGCCTGGCCCTGCCCACCTTACAATCGGAGGCCATCGCAACATGTTGTGCCCCGATCGGCACCTAAAAGTATCTGCAAGCCTGACTCTCATATCCCTTAATCCCCTGGCATCAGGGCATCCTAACCACAGCCGAACCCGGCACACGCTCTTCTTTGCGGTTTCCTCTTAGCTCAGTAGCTCTGGCACAGACACAAACATGCCACCGTGTGAACACTGCTCAGCTGGGCCGCCCTGCTCCCAGCACTGCACCAGCATCTCTCCATCCGTATGCCTGACAGCCCAGATACGCCACAGGCAAACGTTTCATTCTGAGACATACAGATTTTAATATTAAAATAATTCTGTATAAAAATACTTTTGGAGACTGATGGCAAGCAGTCTTCCACGCACCACAACAGGCACCCCAGGCCTGCAGCCTGGTCAGAGAGGCAGCCAGAGCAGAGCCAGAGCAGCAGGCGCAGGGCAACACAGCCAGCCCTCCTGCGGATCAGGAGGTGGCAGCGGAGCCAGCTCCAGAGGAAGACAGCC
>NW_009227327.1:0-4224 GCF_000690835.1 Fulmarus glacialis | reverse complement strand
CTGGCGGGGGGAGTGAGCGAGCGGCTGCGTGATATTTGGCTGCCTGCCAGGTTAAACGCCATGGATTGTGCACAATCTAGTACATAGAGCCCTTAATGGTCAGTGCATTCAATAAATTTTAATGAATATATATTCCAGTAACAAAAAAGAAAGCATAAGGACAGCCTAACTTTTCCTGAACCTTTTTGACATGAAAATATTTTCATAGCACCTATTTGTTCTTTACTCTGCTTGTGCTTTCTTGACAAGCTGGATTTCCTCCCCCCTACCCAAACCTTTAAGTACCATATTTTTAGGAGTTTCACACAAAGGAAAAAGAAAAAGGATAGGTTGAGACATTTGTCATGGTTTTTCCTCTTCTGTATGTGATGTTGTTAAGAAATCACTTGTGAGCACTTAATCCTTAAGACTTCACTTATCAAAAATGCTAAAATGGGAAAAGTGGCTAAATGGGAAAGTTATCACAGACACAATATCTGCTTCCAGAGAAAACCTACTGTAAGTATAAAAGCATGAGTTCTGTGTGTGAGTTCTTTAACTCTGCACTTGAAGCTCAATGGACAAAAAAGTAATGACTGCAGTTTCTGAGGTTTGAATGTGGACCTTAACCATATATAAGTTTATCTTTATAAAATGCAAAATGTGCCTAAATATCTGAAATAAATCATATGGGAAAAAAAATAAAGAAAACAAAATTTAAGCTATTATATATGCATTCAGAATATTCCCAGATTGGATTCCTGGAGGTCATGGTGGATGATTTGGAAGAATTTCAGATATTTCATTTTTTAAAATATCTTGATGGTTGAAAAGAGGTTTTCTCAAAACAAATATGGAGCTCTAATTTCGGTTTTGTGTGAGATATATTTGTATATGTGCACTTCTCTTCTGTGTATGACATAGATCTCTTAGAAAAACTTAATGTTAAAGGAAGCTTTTTGGAAGAAGGTTTTCCTCCAGCTTCCTGGAGTCTTGCATTGGTTCACTTTGAACTTTATTAATCAGGTAACTGGATCTGCACAAAACAGGTAGCTGAGCTGGTTATTTAAGCCATACAATGGTGTAAGGAAAGGGGGAACACCTACCTAGATCAGGCTAGTGTAATAATGATTAGACAAAAGCAAAATGTGTAATGTCCACAGCTGAACATTGTCCCCCATCTCACTTTGATCCCATGTGTGGTAGGTGTTGGTTTGCAGGCAGACAGAAAATGCATATACATTACCCACATTTATTAAAAAAGTGGATGACCTAAATGACCTGTGTTCAGCCCTTCAGTGTTCTGTTTGGACGAGTCCTCCTTTGCTCTGCCTTCAGAAACAAAAGGAGTAGCGAATTAACAGGAAAAAGCCATCTCCCCACTGTCCTTCTCTCCACTTCCTCTCCACTGAAATATACTCAATTTCACCCAGCTGCACACATGCTTATTAAACTGGCATCAAGTGTATGTTTGTGGCCAGCTCAGCAAAAAAATTTTCTTGGTACCTATGGATCCCATAAAGTATTTGTTAAATTTTCCAAATAACAACATGGAATTTATGCTCCAGATGTCTGAGATGCTGCCTCTTATGAATTGTCTTTTTGCCTTGCAACGGTTTCGTGAAGAGGTTTTTCAGTTTGTACCTCTCTTCACTATTGTGAACGTCTGAAACAGATGGGCAGTGTTTATCATTAGTGCATGTGCAAAAATGCCCTTTTGTGGATGGGCTTGAATTCTCATCTGATATAGTTGGTGGTAGCTACTTCTTCTTGCCATCACTTCAATTTTTTTTCCCATGAAAGTTCATTAGAAATACTTAAGATGTGTATGTTAATTGAACTAAGAACTTTCATATATTAGTTTTGCTTATTAAAAGGCTATTTTCTGAATGTCAGGAACATGAGGCTTCTGCCAATACGTTGAAGCATTGTTTGATGTATCTGCATTACAAATTTTAGAGTCTAACTAGTCTTTTGCTTCTATAAAGACAGTATCATTTTATACTGTGAAGAAGCATTACGTCTCCTTGGAGGAAGACCTTGCATACATTTTATTGTGTAAAAAGTGTTTTAAGCTTACTTACAAGTAGTGAAATACTTATTAATTGAAATGTTAGTCACAGTGTCTTGAAAGGAGAAAGAAAGAAGATATTAGGAAATATTGAAAACTATTAATAATTCTTTTATTGTACCATAATCTTCCCAGCAAGGTCTTTTTTTGAAATTTTAACCATGTTTTGCTTTATCAAATTTAAAGAATACTCATACATGAATAATAATATTGGTTTGCTGTGACACTAAAAATACAAAGAACCTTCCTTTGTTAGTTGCTAATGAACATTTATGTCATGTTGTTTGCTATTCATACGAACACTGTATGAAGATATATTTAGGTATTAGATGGGTGGAAATGGGCTGGTTCTTTAACAGGTTAGATCCTATGATATTTAACTGACACCTCAGACTAAATTGCTGTAGCTTCTTATTTGTCATTGTATCATCTGAAAGAATTGGAAATCAATCATGGACCATGACTTTTTCCATTTCAAGAAAAATGTGCCAAAAGTCACTAGTGATATATGAGATGACTGTGATGGGGTGAGAAAAGCAACTATTCCTGTGTATTAACTATAACCTTTAACTCCCTTCAGAAAAAAAAAAAAAAAAAAAAAAAAAAAAAAAAGAAAAAAAAAAAGAAAAAAAAAATTTTTTAATAGTGTACCTCTTTTTACATAAACAGAATATATAGGAGATATTGAAGATATATGAGGAATCTCTGAAGTCATGCATTAAAAATGAGTACTATTTCTATAGAATACTTAATGGAAGAAAAAAGTAAGCAGAGTAATTATGGACCATAATTGTAAAATTTTGTAGCAAAATGATCTTCTAGTTAAAATATTTTTCACTATTGAAAACATAATCTGGTGCCACACCCATGGCTCTCAGTTCCACTGCCTCAATGTGTTTTCATAATCATGTTTGGGTGTTTATCTATTTATGATTTTATTTGTTTCATGTGATATAAGCACTGGATCACAGGGAACAATGGGGGCAGCTGGTTAAACTCTAAGCAAAAATTTTTCACATTGTGAAAGAACTCACAGTGAAACAGGTACGTGAGGAAAATATTGAAATCTCACATCTGAGGTTCTACTTTCTGAGCCAGACTAAGTGGGGGGAGAGGGAGGGAGTGTGATGATACTTTTTGGGTGAGCTCCTACCTACATGTAATTTTTGTTTGAAAAGCACAATCTCCTAATTCCTAGTCATAATTTTGATAAAGTACCTACCAACTGTATTTGACATCATCTTCAGGAGTCATGCTACTTCTCTGGGACTAAGAAATACTTGTGAAACCAGAGAGAAACATTGGGAAGGAGAGCGTGAGACAGAAGGAAGCAGAGTGAGGAAAGTCAGATATAGACTTCCAAGGAAAAAGTGAGGGAGCGGACAGCAGCAGAGTGGGTGCTGCTTTTTCATTCATCCTTCCTTTGTTCTTATAATTGTCTAGGTCTGTGATTCTCTCATACCTTACAATCTGTCTTGTTTGTGTGTTTTGCAGACAAAATGTGAGCAAACAGAGAGTTACAGAAACCTTTGAGAGAGACATTATTGTTTAGTGTTGTGCTGATACTACTATTACTTCTCTGTATCTGAAATACATCAAAAAAGGGGAGTGCTTTGTTCTACATTCTGAAGATATATTAAAAGTGTTATATCTCCATGTATTTAGTGTCCAAAATGATTTAAAATAAAGCACAGGATATGTGTATAACCCTATGAAGCAGCTAATTCGTCATTTTCCTAACAGAAGTGTTAGATACCATATCTTTCATGCCTGATACTGATTCTACATATACCTACAGTTTTAATTGCTGAGTTATAATTTCTGATTTATATTTAAGTGATTCTAATACCAGACAGTTTAAATTCACTGGTAGTAATTTCCTTGGAAATCTGTTCAGCTTTTCTGAGATTCCCTTCAGAGTTGTTAGGTCTTAACGTTAATCTTCCAGCAGTTTTTCTCAAATACTCAGAGTAAGACTGGTTCACAACATGTAAAATGGGAAAGGAAATGAAGTCTTGGCTGGGATGTCATTGGGAATGGGAATACAGAAGGCCTGAAAAAAACTGAAAATGTAGTATTTCAGCTTCTTTTTTTAGGCACCTTGTATCAGTCAGCCTATATCAATTTTCAGAATTACATTAGAAATGAAGGGCCTTCGTAAAAAAAAAAAAAAA